>NC_142005.1:8274545-8352045 GCF_049901715.1 Pseudonaja textilis
GGGTGGGCTTCCACTCCCAGAATCCCCCACTCAGCCTATGAATTCTGGGAGTTGCAGGCCGTGTGTCTTACAGCAGGCTGGCTGGGGAATTCTGGGAGTTGAAGTCCACCCATTTTGAACTTTTCAAGGTTGCAGAGTATTAGAGCAAGGCGACATTTTTCTTTTTTTTTTAACAAAGCATCCTGGGTCAGGAGCAGTCTATCTGAGCGACATCTGGGAAGTTGAACCATGCCTGTTTTTTTAAGGGCACTTTTTCCCCACCCTGTCTTTGGAGCAGGGGGCTATCCACACACCCCCGCCATGAATCTTGGGGCAAAACAAGGCAGGAAAATAAAAGCAGAGAAAAAGGCACATTTGGGAAGGAAGCCGTTGCAAACCTCACAGAGATTCCCCGGGGCGGTCAGAGCAAACGAAGAAGATAAACGACATTGTTAGGAGCATAATGGAGAGCCGGATGCATTCATCGACTTAAACTGGCCCAAAAGAGGATCTTCGTTACCGTCCGTGCCCGGCTGTCAAAGGTAAGCCCTTGCCTGCTGGCTCTTGACCACTTAATAGAGCCTCCAGTGCTAAAGGCAGTCTACCACGGCGGAATGGAAAGCCAGCCGGCTGCAAACAGCAGAAGTTTCTCTTCTGTTTAAGAGGGCGCCCAGATCAGGATTATAAGAGCCGGAAGGGACCCGAGAGATCTTCCAGTCTGACCCCACTGCTCAGAATACAGAATAAGAGAGTTGGAAGGTCCCCCCACTGGAGGTCTTCCAGTCTGACCCTGGCCTCCTGCTTGTGGCTGGGAAGGCCCCCGCGAGATGCTGCCACCACCGCAAATAAATGCCGGTTGCCAAAGAGCCAAATTCTGACACGTGGATAAACTACGACGGTCGTAAGCACGAGGACCGGTCTAAAAGCAACTCCCCCCGCCCTGCCCCGCCCCAGTGCCATTCTCATTTCGAACGTTCGCTTTAAGAAATGTTAAAGTCAAAAGCCAGGCCTTTTCTTCCCCCTAAGACATTTTTTTGCAGCTCCGGAGAAGAACCTCCCCCCTTCAGGGGCAGTCTACCTCAAAGCCCTATTTGCTGAAGGTGCATAGAGAAACCTCCCTTTCCAGGGGCAGCCTACCCCCAAACCCACCTGCCGAAGATGAGCAGCAAAGATCCAATTTGCTTGACCTCCCCCCCAGCAAAATTCGCTCAGAATTACAATGAGGGTCTTCCTCCCCAATGTAGCTACAACCAGGTGGAATTCTGTGTGTGTGTGTGTGTGTGTTTCGCCTTGCACCCCAATATGCACCTGATCCCAGGGACCGGGCACTCATCGTCCATTTGCACACTCACACACACACACACACACACCCAACTGTCCATCTTCCCAGCTCATTTTACACATGCTGGTCCTGGGGTCTTTTGGGGGGGGGTGGCATTAAATGGCATTGCCCCCACCCCACCCACCGCAGGCCTGGGCAGGAAAGTAATTTACCTTTCATAGATTCAATTTGGGGGCAGCTACAGGCTGGCTGGGTGGAAGAGCTGCCCACCTCCCCTTATTTGGGGAGGGGGGTGAAGAGAGAGAACAATTGGATTTGCTGGGGCTCTGCCGCCAATTAGCTTTTATTGAGGCCATTTCTCATCTAAAGAGATGCGGGGAGTGGGGGGGGGCAGTAAATTGCACCCAAATTGTCCTTCCTTTCCTGGAGGGCAAGACCTCATCCCTTGCAAGGGGAAGAGAGAGAGAGAAACAGGCAGGAAACCAACAGGGCTAGACTTCAGGCTGGGAATCAGTCAGGTGGGGGCTTTGGTGAGGTTAGCAGCCTTGCAAAGCTGCACCTGTTGGGGTTTTGGCCCATAATTGAGGAAAAGGGAGGGGGCTTGAAAAAAAAAAAGAGAGAGAGAGAGTCCCAGCCTTGCATCAAATTAAATCTGTTTTCTGATCTGTTGGATTATTTTGCATCAAATTAATCTTTTTTTTCCCGTTATTACATTTCTTGCATCAAATTAATGCTTGCTGATCCGTTGCGTTATTTTGCATCAAATTAATCTGCTTTCTGACCTGTTAAGATTTCTTGCATCAGATTAAATCTGTTTTCTGATCTGTTGGATTATCTTGCATCAAATTAATCTGCTTTCTGACCTGTTAGATTTCTTGCATCAAATTAAATCTGTTTTCTGATCTGTTGGATTATCTTGCATCAAATTAATCTTTTTTTCTGTTGTAAGATTTCTTGCATCAAATTAATCTGTTTGTCTGATCTGTTGGATTATTTTGCAAACAAGCTAATCTGTTTTCTGACCTGTTACATTTCCTGCCTCAAATTAATCCGCTTTCTGACCTGTTAAGATTTCTTGCATCAAATTAATCTTTTTTTCTGACCTGTTCGATTATTTTGCAACAAACTAATCTGTTTTCTGACCTGTTACATTTCTTGCTTCAAATTAATACGCTTTCTGACCTGTTAAAATTTCTTGCATCAAATTAATCTTGTTTTCTGACCTGTTGGATTATTTTGCAACAAATTAATCCGTTTTCTGACCTGTTACATTTCTTGCTTCAAATTAATCCACTTTCTGACCTGATGTGGGCCAAAGCCTGGGAAATTTATAGCAGGTAAGCGGCACCCGATTGGCTCTCCTCGGTCAGATGACCTGGAAGGAACCAGAACACCTTTATCGACATTCCCATTGGCATTGCCTGGAGCGCCCTCTAGGGGTGATGACGGGGGGCGAATGGGTAGAAAGGAAAGGGGGAAAAAAGGGGGGAAGAGAAGAAACTCTTAACAGTTTGGGGGCCTTCAGGTTGTCAAATAGCAAATTCAACTCAACAATTTCACACATCTTTCCCTCTATCACCTCTCACCTATCTGCCATCTACCAATCATCTATCTACCTGTGTATCTACCTATCCTATCCTATCTATTCAATCATTCTCCTCTCTGCCATCTTCTCTCATTCCCATTTATCTATCCATCCATCTTCTCTATCATTCTCTCCTCTATCACCTTCTCTATCAAATCTATTTTATCATATATCCATCCATCCATCCACATCCATCTATCTATCTATCTATCTATCTATCTATCTATCTATCTATCTATCTATCTATCTTATCCCTTCTTTATCTACCCATCCCACTCCACCCACGCACCCACCTACCTACCGGTATCTCTATCCATCCATCCGTCTACATCTATCTTATCCCTTCTTTCTCTATCTATCTACCCATCTCTCCATCCATCCATCCATCTCTCTCCCCTACTTACCTACCTGTATCTATCCATCCATCTACATCTATCTATCTAGCTAGCTTATCGCTTCTTTCTCTACCAACCCATCTCTCTCCAACATCCCTCTGATTTCTCTATCTCTACCTCTCTCTCTCTATCTCTCATCTATCTATCTATCTATCTATCTATCTATCTATCTATCTATCTATCTATCATCTATCTATCTATCGGTATCTATATCTATCTATATCCATATTTATATCTCTATCTATCTATCTGTCTCTGTCTCTCTCTCTCTGTCTCTATCTATCTATCTATCTATCTATCTATCTATCTATCTATCGGTATGTATCTATATCATCTATATCCATATTTATATCTATATCTATCTATCTGTCTCTGTCTGTCTCTGTCTGTCTATCTATCTATCTATCTATCTATCTATCTATCTATCTATCTATCTATCTATCTATCTATCTATCTATCTACTGGTATCTATCTATCCATGCATCCATCCATTTACATCTATCCATCTATCCATCTTTCTTTCTCTCTCTCTCTCTCTCTCTCTCCATCCATCTTTCTCTCTTCTCTCTCTGATAATGCAATCAAACTGGGTCTCCTAGAAGGGACTTCCCACTTGGATCTCCTGTGGGCCTCCCCTCCATTCTCTAACCAGGTCCGATTGTGCTGAGCCAAACCAAAGAAGGCCTATTTGCAGAGACAGAGAGATTGTAAAACGGCTGAAGGGCTGTCATTTCGGGGGGCGGGGGGGGGGGAGGGATCCCCAATCAATTGGTGAGCCAGCCGGGGAATTCTGGGAGTTGAAGTCTCCAGGCCTTACAATTGGCTGAGGTCGAGAGCCCCAGATTTAGGGCTACATCCTAGTTTCACAGCCAAGATGGAGAACTTGGGAAGGGAGCGAGGTAGCTGCCGCGAAGCCCCCCTCCCACGGAGCCCCCTCCCACGGCTGGGTAGCTATCAAAGGAAAGCGAGCCGCATTTGTACATCAAGGGCCGTGAAATCAACGCCTTGTGCCAAGCTCTCGCTGACACAGCAGCCGTTTATCAGCTCACCCTCCTGCGCCCCGAAGCCCCGATTAAACCCCCAGGTGTGTCTGATCGGGGTAGCCAGCAGGGTTTCCTTAAAAAGGGACAAGAAAAATAAAAATAAAACACCCCCACCCCAATTTTGTGCTCAGATCAACCCAGATTCTACACACCACACTCTTGTCCAGATAAACCCAAACGTAATAAATCACACTGTTTAAAAAAAAAACAAAAAACTAAATTATTTTCACCTCTTTAACCAGCCCTTCATGCTCAAATCCACCCAGAAGCCACACGCAGGCCGATAACTCACAACGCAATAAATTGGTTTTAAACTAAATTATTTGCACCTATTTAACCAGGACTTCATGCTCAAATCCACCCAGGTTCTACGCTCCACCGGCCAAAACCAAAAAAAAAACCCAAACAAAACCCAGATAACAAAGAAAGCACAATAAATCCATTGGAAACTCAATTATTTTTTCCTTATTTAACACGTGCAATCTTGTGTAAGGGGTAGAAAAACGTGGGAGATTTTAAAAGAAGGGGGAAAAAGCTAGAAGCTCAGCCAAAGGTCAGAGGGAAAAAAAAAAAAACCAGCTTTTTTGAAAACACAACACGAGAGAATCCAGACTTAGAAAATCCAAATTGGGGGCTCAAAGTAATTTAGCTCCTTAAATATTTCTGCATTTGCAAAATTCAAAATACTACAGCAACCCAGCAGCGTTCAGGCTGGTAAATAAATAGAAGGCCGCAGCCGCTGCGATGCTTTTCCAAAGTACCGTTTTTTGGGGGGCGTTGTGCCCCCCCAAAATATGTCGAAACCTTCCCAAAAAAAGGGGGGACCCAGCTAGACGACCTCAAGGATCCCTTTGACCCGTGAGAACGGACTGCCTCGAGAAATTGTGGGTGTTCCATCACTGGAGATTTTGGTTTGTTTGTGTGTTTGTTTGTTTTTAACACGGTGTAGGTAGGGTTCCCTGCTAGAACAGGGGGGGTTGGATTAGACGACCTTTGGGTGCCCCTTCCAAAGTTGAAAAAAAAAAAAAAAAGACCTAGCACCAGGCGCCCCCTCCCTTTCAGAAGTTGTGGGTGGCTCCATCCAGAGAGAGAGAGAGAGAGAGAGGGAGAGAGAGAGAGAGAGAGAGAGAGACCGGACAGCCATTTGTTCCCAAAACAGTGTAGGGTCCCCTGTTAGAACAGGAGGTTGGACTAGATTGACCTTTGGGTGCCCCCTCCAAAGTCAAAAAAAGAGACCTAGCACCAGACAACTCCTCCCCTTCAAAAGTTGTGGGTGCTCCATCGCTTGGTTTTTTTTTAAACGGTGTAGGTAAGGTCCCCCGCCAGACTTAGAACAAGGAGGTTGGACTAGATGACCTTTGGGTGCCCCTTCCAAAGTCAAAAAAAGAGGCCTTCCTTCAGAAGTGGTAGGTACTCCGTCACTGGAAGTTTAAAGAGAGAGAGAGAAAGAGAGACCGGCCAGCCATTTGTTCCCCAAAACTGTGTAGGGTCTCTTGCTGAGGGTCGGACTAGATGACCTCTAAGGCCCCTCCCCGAGAATGTTCTATGCTCCATCCTTGGGGAGGAGGGTGGGGTAAGCAGTCTCTCTCTTCCTACCGCCCCCCTAGAGACCGTAGGCCCCCTTTCCATACACGCCACGCCACCATTTCTCAAGCCAAGACCCCCAAATTCTGGCATCCCGGATGAAAATTGCGACAACGGGACGACTTTGGCGACAGGCGCAAGTGTCGCGTTTTGCTCTTCCCCCCCCACCCCACCCCTCCGCGCGCCGTTTGCACACAGACCCCACAACAACAACACCCCACATCTGCAATGCGGTTTATTTTCCTTGCATCGCAAAGGCTCGGGGAGGCGCAGCCCAGACACAAATGCCACCTGCGTGGTTTACAGCCGTCCCCAATTTGTGTCGTTGGCGTCGTAGGGAGGGATTGTCGCAATTGCTCTTTGTGTGTCTGTGTGTGTGTGTATGTGTGTGTGTGTGCACATGTGGGTCCAGGAAGGGCTGTTAAGTGTCCGGCAACAATTGCGTGCAAGAAAGGGAGCGGCATTCGGCGCCAAGGGCGGATCCTGGCAGTATCACCCCATTGCGGTGTGTGGTGGGTTCTATGTTTTTTTAAAACAACTTCTCCTCCTTTGTGTCGGAGTTGTTGTCCCTCGCCTTTCCCTCCCGTCCTACAACACACCGGGTCCCATCGACAACTACGCACACGACAATTTTAAAACACCGGGGAAGAATTTTAAGGGGGCGGGGGGAAGGCCATGGGCATCGTTTGCAAAATCTTGGGGTGTTGTGTTGTTGTTTTGGCAGGATTCAAACAGGAAGAACCACACACCCAATGGTCAAAAGGCAACAATTTGCACACACACACAAACACACACACACACATACACACACAAAAAGGAGAAGTCTGGGGTTTGCCTGGTTTTAATTCCTTGGTTTGATTCCCCTGGGTGCAAAATGCAAACAACGATCGATTTGAGTCCTGGTTAGACAACCCCACCGCCCTCAAATAGTTCTCTGGCTCTGGATGGCCACCATGAGGACTAGTAACTTGACCTTTCTCAAAGTTTTGCAAAGCAAAGCAAGGCCTGAAATGGATCAATTCTCTACAACTAGGAAAAGTGCCAACCAGAAGCCGGCTACCCGATAGGTTGGACTCAGCAGGTTAAAAAAAAAAAGGTGGTTTTTTTGGTTTCTTAACTTAGCCTCAAAAGACGACGCCTAGCTAGTCCCCGACTTACGACCGCAAGGGAGACCCGGATTTCTGCCGCTAAACGAGGCGAGTGAAGCAAGTCGTGCACCAATTTTGTGATTTTTCTTTTCTTTCTTTTTTGGGGGCCACCGTTCTTAAACAAATCCTTGCCGTTGTTAAGCGAACCCCATTGGGAAGGTCGCAGCTACAAGGGTCATAAATACACAGCAGTCGCCAAGCAACCAAATTTCAATCTAGTGACTTGGTTGTAAGTGTGAGGACTGATAGTAAGTCACATTTTTTTCCCCAGCGCCATTGTAACTATGGAAAGGTCACTAAACGGGGTCTACGCTACTGCACACTGTCCTGCGTCATGAGCTCAAAATTCAAACACTTGGCCAGGGACTCAAACTTACGACGGTTGCAGTGTATCGGGGGGGGGGTGGTCACGTCCTCCCCTTTTGCGACTTTCCCAAGCTAAGTCAATGAGACTCATTTAATGACGGACTGATTCACTCAACAACAGCAGTGAGATTTGCTTAAGAACTGTCGCCCCCCTGCCCCCCCGCAAAATTTTGCACACGACTCACTTAAGGACTGCCTGGCCTAGCAGCGGAAATCCTGCTCTCAGTTTTGGTCGTAAGCCAAGGACTAGCTATGCTTCTGACTTCTGACAAGCCGAATTGGCTGAACAACCGCATGACTAACTTAATGACGCGTGGGTTCACTTAACAATGGTGGCATGAATGGACGTAAAATGGGAGGCAAAAGGCACTTAATGTCCCACTTAGCGACGGAAATTGCAGCTTTCTATATCACGGGGAGCAAATTCTTTCTTTCCATGGTTTTCTGCCCTTGTTTTTTTTTTTTCGTTCTCTCCCCTCCCAGGAAAAATAGGGGTGACTCTCTAGCTGCACCCCACGTTCCACCACAAGACCCCCCCTCAAAGAGGGAATCGGGCATCCGGCTGTTTTTGCCACCGCGCTGGCCTCTCCGCCAGACCCGTCTTGCGTGCGAATCCGCGCTAATTGCCGGCAGCCGATCTGTAATTAAAACTTCCAGGCTGACATTTTCCCCACATCTCAATATCAAACACGGCAATTAATCCCAGCCGCCTAGAAGGTCGCGGAGCCAGAGAGAGAGAGAGAGAGAGAGAGAGGGAGGGAGGGAGGGAGGGAGAAAAAGAGAGTGAGAGAGACAGGGAAAGAGAGAAAGAGTGAGAGACTGAGAGAGAGAGAGAAGGAGAGAAACAGAGAGAGAAAAAGAGAGAGAGAAATGAGCGACAGAGAGAGGGAGGGAGGGAGGGAGACAGAGAAAAAGAAAGAGTGAGAGAGACTGAGAGACAGAGAGAGAAAAAGAGAGTGAGAGACCGAAAGAGAGAGACACAGAGAGAGAGAGAGAGAGAAAGAGTGAGAGAGACTGAGACAAACAGACAGAAATAGAGACAGAGAGACACAGACAGAGAGAAACAGAAAGAGAAAGAGAGAGAGAAAAAGAGGGAGGGAGGGAGGGAGAAAAAGAGAGTGAGAGAGACAGGGAAAGAGCGAAAAGAGCGAGAGACCGAAAGAGAGAGAGAGAGAGAAAGAGTCAGAGAGAAAAAAGAGAGAGAGAATGAGCAACAGAGAGAGAAAGAGGGAGGGAGGGAGACAGAGAAAAAAGAAAGAGTGAGAGACTGAGAGACAGAGAAAAAGAGTGAGAGACCGAAAGAGAGACACAGAGAGAGAGAGAGAGACAGAGAAAAAAAGAGTCAGACTGAGACAAACAGACAGAAATAGAGACAGAGAGACACAGAGAGAAAAAGAAAGAGTGAGAAAGAGAGAGAAAAAGAAAGAGAGAGGGAGGGAGAGAGAGAGAGAAAAAGAGAGTGAAAGAGACACAGAGAGAGAGAGACACAGAAAAAAAGAAAGAGACAGAGAGAGAGAGGAGGAAACAAGGCTGGGGAAAAAGAGGGGGAGGGGGGCCCTCTGGCCGGCTGGGGAGGGAGAAGCATCAAACCGTGTTTGCATAAACCATTGTTTGTCTGATTCCCGAGCTCTCGGTCCTTTTGCAAGCCGCAGCGCGAAGGCACCTGTTTGAAAAACTGAAACAGCCGTACGGTGGGCGAAGTAGCCCCCCCCTCCCCCCACCCCAGGCTCAAATTTTGCTATTTTTGCAAAACTCCCCAGATGGGAGAAAAAAGAGATTTCCAATAAAAAGGGACGGGGGAAAAAAAAATGGGTTGGAATCTCACATTTTGAGAAGCATGTCGGGGGGGGGGGGGCAGGGGGGGAGGAATGGCTTTCCTTTGATCGGCTGGGATCTCCCCGAGGCGAAGAGGAAAGAGATGGCAACGATCCATGGTTAGGGAAGGAGACAAACCCTGATAAAGCCACCCAACAGACCAGCATGGGTGTGTTTGGGGGGGAGGGGCTTAATCTGGCAAGCCTGCAACTCTTTTTTGGGTGGGGGGGCGAGGGGGATGTTTTCCCTCTGGACTGGAAAAGCGGAGGCGTCGCCAATACGGGCAGTCCTCGAGTTATGGCTGCGATGGAGTCCCAAATGTGCGTTGCTAAGGGAGACGCTGGTTAAGGGGTCCCATCTGAGGACTTTGCTGGTGGTTAAGTTAGTCCCGGGCTTGTGAAGTGAATCTGACTTGGCTTGTCGCCAAAGGGGATCGCGGGACCATCGTAAGGATGAGCCAGTTGCCAAGCGCCTCAGTTTTAAACCACCATTGACTGTGGGGAAGTTGCAATGGTCGTTAAGTGTGAAAAGGGGTCCGAAGTCACTTTTTCCAGTGCCGTTATAACTTTGAACGAACTGTTGTAAGTCGAAGACTGCCTGTATTCCAGTATCTGAGGGACTGCCGCAGCTCTCAACACTACTCTCTTGTAATCCGCTTCGCTTCATTCTCATCATCATCTACCCAATATTTTCCTGCCACAGCTATCAACACTACTCTCTTGTAATCCTTTTCGCTTCGTTCTCACTGCCACCATCTACAGAATATTTTATGGCTACAGCTCCCAACCATACTCTCTTGTAATGCTCTTCGCTTCGTTCTCACTGCCACTATCTACAGAATATTTTCCTGCCACAGCTATTAATGATACTCTCTTGTAATCCTCTTCGCTTCATTCTCACCGCCAACATCTACCCAATATTTTTCTGCCACAGCCATCAACCATATTCTCTTGTACTCAGCTTCGTTCTCACCACTACCATCGATCCAATATTTTCTGCCACAACTATCAACCATCCTCTCTTGTAATCCTCTTCGCTCGTTCTCACTGCCACTATCTACAGAATATTTTCCTGCCACAGCTATCAACACTACTCTCTTGTAATCCTTTTCGCTTCGTTCTCACTGCCACCATCTACAGAATATTTTATGGCTACAGCTCTCAACCATCCTCTCTTGTAATCCTCTTCGCTTCGTTCTCACCGCCACTATCTATAGAATATTTTCCTGCCACAGCTATCAACACTATTCTCTTGTAATCCTTTTCACTTCGTTCTCACCGCCACCATCTACAGAATATTCTCCTGCCACAGCTATTAATGATACTCTCTTGTAATCCTCTTCGCTTCATTCTCACCGCCAATATCTACCCAATATTTTCCTGCCACAGCTATCAATACTACTCTCTTGTAATCCTTTTCGCTTCATTCTCACTATCACCATCGACCCAATATTTTCTGCCACAACTATCAACCATCCTCTCTTGTAATCCTTTTCGCTTCGTTCTCACCGCCACCATCTACAGAATATTTTACGGCTACAGCTCCCAACCATCCTCTCTTGTAATCCTCTTCGCTTCGTTCTCACAGCCACCATCGACCCAATATTTGTCCCGCCTCCCCTGCCCTCCTCCCTACACATTTCCTAATTTTTTTTCCTTTCAAGCCATGTGGTGGAGAGCCAGGAGTGAAAACGAGGACCCCCTCCTCATTTCTAAAACAGATTTATTGTTTGGCTCAGTCACCCGATGATCCCGGATTCAGCGGGAGGGACCACCAAATTTTAAAAACACAGTTAATTAAAAAACAAAAAACAGAGCAGCGCACCAGCTACGGGAAGCTGCTTTCTTCATGGAAGATAAAAAAAAAAAAACGGAGCCGTCCGTCAGGTTGTTCTCATCGAGAACGGAAAGTCCAGGGAGGCTGACACGGACCAGAAGGCTGTTTTTTTGGGGGGGTGGGGGCAATGTTCGCCCCAAAAGAGGACATTTTGTGGGGGGCGGGGGTATACAAAGCCAACCTCCTCTATTTAAGCAGCAGGGTTTTAAAGTCATCGGAGATTGCCAACGGAGTCACGGGGGAACGGAGGAACCTCTTGTCTTTGGTGTAGGATCCCGGAGAGATCGTCTTCGGCTAAAATCCGGAAGAGACTCAAATCTGGATTTTTTCTTGTCGGGGTGGGGGAAGCCAGCTTGGTGGGAGGTGGAAGTCGCGGGGTGGGCTGGGGTGGGGTGTCTCCATCCAGTCCCAGAGGCCGACAAAAAAAGAAAAAGAAAAAGCGCACAGCTTTGACATCCGGTGGGAACGAGACACAACGCCTGGAGGGAAAGATCGGAGAAAGAGGGATTGTTAAAGAGAGCACAGGGCAACGCGATTTCCGGATGCAGAAATTTGACCGGGGCTGAGATCAGGAGAAGGGGAGACATAACAGTCATCAAAAGACCTCTTCTAATTTTGGGGGAGAGCCCAAACTTGGGGTTCCCAAAGATAACACAAAGACGATTCAGCCGTTACTGTCCCGGGTCACTTTTTCCCACGGGGGATTGAAGCGATCCATAACCTTCTCGGGTGCGAGGTTTGCACTCCGCGCTCCAATATTTTGCAACGAAGAGCGAATTTCAGGTCCAACCCAGCCTGCATTTCATTCCTGCCTTCCCCATTTAGGATCCACCCCCCCAATATTAATTCTACCCCCCCAATATTAATTCCCTCCCCTTTGTGTGTGTCGGGGGTCATGTTTACACATTTGTTGCCTCCCTCCGTTAACAGATTGTATGTCCAGATAATTTTCTCGCAAAAGAGGCCTGTTTTGGCACACTTTTCTTAGCCAACACTTTTTTGGGTGGGGGCCGGGGAGGCAGACAGAACCCCCACTTCCAGGGCAGTATACGTGCAACTAGTCCTCGACTTACAACACTTCACTTAGTGACTGTTCCAACTTACAACGGTGCTGAAAAAAGTAACTTAGGAACATTTTTCACAGTTAAACCGTCGCACCTGTATGCTCAGGGATTCAAAATTCAGACACTCAGCAACTGATTCATATTTATGACGGTTGCAGTGTCCTCTGTGTGCGTGTGTATGTGTGTGTGTGTGAAGTTTTGGTGTGTTTCTCGTTTAACAACTGCCGTGATTTTCACTTAACGAATGCGGCGAGAAAGAGGTCATGAAATGGAGCATCGCTCCCTCAACGAACGCCTCACTTAGCGATGGAAATGTTGGGCAGGATGGCGGTCGTAAGTCCAGGACTGCCCGTATCAAGATAACAGATAATCAGAGTTGGAAGGGACCTTGTAGGTCATCTAGTCCAACCCTCCCTCCCTCCCCGCCCAAGCGGGAGACCCTACACCATTTCGTATCAGCAAACACGAAGCAGGTTGGGGTATTCTGGAGATTTTGTTCTCTTTAGCGCTCAATTGCGGTCATAAGTCCGGGACAGCTTGTGTACAACCCACCCACCAATCTATTTTCTCCACCCCTGGGCTTGCAAAAAGCAAAGTTGCAGGGCCAAATCCGGCCAAGAAATAAATATTTGTCCAGCAATAATAATAATAATAATAATAATAATAATAATAATAATAATGTGTTCAACTAGTGATTTGTGATACGAAACCCAGCATTAGTTATCTCGTCTGCTGTGCACACTGTTGTTTTTTGTAAATAACAATAACAATAATCAAAAATAATAATAAAAATATGAATTTACGTTTGCATTTAAAATAAAAACCCAGGCGAGACGAAAGAAGGCCGGCGGGCAAGGGAGGCCAATGCATTTTCTTCGCGTTCTTCATATGTATAGAATATTTTCGCCCCGATTCGCCCGGCTATCGTTCTCAAAAGGCCGCCAGTCTCTTCTCTGTTTCCCGCCTCGCCCCCCCCTCGCTGCCTTTCGTTATTGACTTCTGACATTTTCATGGCTCCCTGATTTGATTTCGACAGATTATCCAATTTGTTTTTGTAATTTTCTGCTTTCTTCTTTGCCACTTGGCTGGGCCCTTCGTTTTTTAAAGCGAGCCTTTTTGGGTCCGAGTTCCAAAAGGTTAAGAGGAAACCCAGCCAGCCCAGCGTACGTTACAGGAAAGTGTTTGCTTAGCGGCCACGGGTTCAGCGATGGTGCCAGGTTACGACGGGGCTGAAACGGCCAATCAGGAGATCGTCATCAGGGTTGGGAGGGACCTTGGAGGTCTTCTAGTCTAACCCCCCGCCCTTCTCTAGCAGGACACTTTATAACATTTCAGACAAATGGTTGTCCAGGCTCTTCTTAAAACCTCCAGGGATGGAGAAGGGAGGGAGGTAGGAAGAGAGGGAGGGAGGGAGGGAGGGAGGGAAGAATCTAGGAAGGAAGGAAGGAAGGAAGGAAGGAAGGAAGGAAGGAAGGAAGGAAGGAAGGAAGGAAGGAGAGAGGAACCTAGGGAGGAAGGGAGGAAGGAAGGAAGAATCAAGGAAGAAAGGAAGGAAGGAAGGAAGGAAGGAAGGAAGGAAGGAAGGAAGGAAGGAAGGAAGGAAGGAAGGAAGGAAGGAAGGAGGGGAGGAACCTAGGAAGGAAGGAAGGAAGGAAGGAAGGAAGGAAGGAAGGAAGGAGAGGAACCTAGGGAGGAAGGAAGGGAGGAAGGAAGGAAGGAAGGGAGGAAGGAGGGAGGGAAGAATCAAGGAAGGAAGGAAGGAAGGAAGGAAGGAAGGAAGGAAGGAAGGAAGGAAGAATCTAGGAAGGAAGAAAGGAAGGAAGGAAGGAAGAATCAAGGAAGAAAGGAAGGAAGGAAGGAAGGAAGGAAGGAAGGAAGGAAGGAAGGAAGGAAGAACCAAGGGAGGGAGGGAGGGAGGAAGGAAGGAAGGAAGGAAGGAAGGGAGGAAGGAAGGAAGGAAGGAAGGAAGGAAAGAATAACAGAGCTGGAAGGGACCTCAGAGGTCTTCTAGTCCAACCCCTTGCACTTCATTCTCACTGCCATCATCAACCCAATATTTTCCCCTCTCCTCGTTGCTAGGGAACAGAGACTCTCCAAAGGTTTCATTTGGGCCTCGGTAAGAAACAAACACCCACCTGTTAGGGAAGCTGGTCCCGCCTCCACCTCTGGGGTTGGACTAAATGACCTCCAAGGACCCCCCCTCATTCATCCATGCCCTTTTATCCCAAGACTTACGCTCTCCTCGAAGATCCTCCGGCGTGGGAATGGGAGCGGAGAGGATCATCCGGGTTTAAGGAGGTCTTCCTTCGGGATTTGGGACCGCTATCTGTCCATCCGTCCCCAAAGCAGCTTTGTGGTCAATTGAAGGGGAATTGAGGAGGGGGCGGGGTCGGTCTTCGGCAAAATCTAAAGTGCCAAGCGATCGGTCAGCATCTTCGCAGAGCGGGGATAAACAGCGGGGGTCAGCGCTCCCTAACCGGCCCGAGTCTTGGGGGAGGCACGCGATCCAAATCCCCTCCAGTCAGAGCCAGAAAAAGGGCACCACCAGAAGAGCCAGGCAGGTGACACTAAGCCGGATCGGGGCAGGGCTGTGTGCACGAAGGACAACTGCTTCTAGGTGGAGGGGGGAGGAGAAGAGAGGAGGAGAAAGAAAGAGTGAATGCAGAGATAGGAACACCCACCCACCCCCCAAAAATTGAGCATTGAATTTCAGGTCGTCTTTGATTTACGACAGCCCGCTTTTGTGACCGTTGGAAGGGTGTTTTTTTCATGCTGTTGCAGCCCTGGGAAAGCTCTTCATAGGCTTAATTGAACTTCTGGGCGTTCAGCCAAGAGCATTGAACACCTGGTCAAAGTGTGCCAAGCTAGATAAACAACCCACCCAGCGCTTGCAAGGGAGACCCATGGAGAAAATCAGATCACGTAGCCACTAGCTATTAATTCCCAAATCCATTCCTTCCTAGATTCTTCCCTCCCTCACTCCTTCCTTCCTTCCTTCCTTCCTAAGAATCACCTAACTCACCCGAAACTCCACTAAAACTCCCAAGATCCCCCTCAGAGTCACTACTATTAAGCCTGGTTTCACCTTGTCTTTTATTTAAGTATTAAATTAAATGCACAAAATAATAAACAACTTTGGTGTATGTATGTATGTATGTATATGTATATATATATATATATATATATATATATATATATATATATATATATCTATGGTAATTAGGGCAAAGAAGCGATGTCGAGCTGGCCACGCCCACCCAGTCACATGACCACCTAGCCACGCCCACCCAGTCACATGACCATCCAGCCAGTTATTAGGGCAGAGAGCCCCGCGCTAAAAAATTCGAAGCCCACCCCTGCATATGCCGTTTGGTTTTCTGCCTTTAAACCACGGAGGTTCCCCTCACCCCCCCCCCAAAAAAACTCACTCTCTGGACCGCCTCTCCCTCGGGGCTGAGATTTGGGCCCCTCCGTTGCGGGGTCTGCAGCTAGAAAGGAAACAGGAAGAAGGCAGTGATCGCCCCGTGGTCTCCTTTCCCTCCTTTCCCCCATGCAAGAAAGTCTCAAGAAAAGGGACACCAACCCTCCCCGCAGAGCGAACAAACTTGAGAAAATGGATCTACGCCGATTCGAACCCTCCCCCACGTCCAGCCATCTCGTCTAAGGCGATAAGACCACAACCCCCATCATCCCCAGACGGCCAGTGCATTTAGGGAAGCCCCAGAGGCAGTCTTCGACTTCAGGACGTTTCCTTTTAACGACCGTTCTCCCGGTTTGATTTCACAAATGGTGGACGCCCGCAAACTTGCGGGTGGGGGGAACAGGCCAAACTTACTGGTGGTAGCTTTGCAACAGACCAAAATGCGTAGCTTCAAACACTGGCCAGGACTCTCCGGTGCAGGGATAGCTGCCGGAACCAAAACAAGCCAAGAATGGTGGTTAGAAGATCAAACGGCCAAGTTTTAACCAAGCAAAATCAAAATCGGTGCATTTGTTTGTATAGTTTTCACTCTTTTTTGGAGGGTCCTAAATAAATGGTTGCACATCCAAGACCCCCCTATGCAAACAATTGTCCAATGTAATATCCAAGGTTGCACCCTTTTTTCAATCGATAAGATTAATCCACTCAACTGTACTTATTTATGTGGCCACCAAACCTATTCCAGACAAGCTGATTCCTAAAAAAGGCCATATTAATTTTTGTAAATGCCTTGGCTGACCGTAAGGATAATAGGACAGCTGATAAACAGGGATATCTATATATCTATATTCTGTATCTCTATATCTATTATATTATATTATTTATATATATATATAAAAGCGAAATACCACTCATGCATCATCACAAAACTGTCAAGCGTACAAACTTGAAATTTGGCACGTATGTTTCTTTTGGCTTCTAGGGGCTCACTAAGAAAGGATTTTTCCAAATGACCCTCAGACCCTTAGAATATTTCCTATATTATTATTATTATTCTTCTTCTTCTTCTTCTTCTTCTTCTTCTTCTTCTTCTTCTTCTTCTTCTTCTTCTTCTTCTTCTTCTTCTTCTTCTTCTTCTTCTTCTTCTTCTTCTTCTTCTTCTTCTTCTTCTTCTTCTTCTTCTTCTTCTTCTTCTTCTTCTTCTTCTTCTTCTTCTTCTTCTTCTTCTTCTTCTTCTTCTTCTTCTTCTTCTTCTTCTCCTTCTCCTTCTCCTTCTCCTCCTCCTCCTCCTCTTTCTTCTTCTTCTTCTTCTTCTTCTTCTTCTTCTTCTTCTTCTTCTTCTTCTTCTTCTTCTCGCTAAGGAGTTCTACTCCCCCTCCCCACCTGGAAAGAAATCTCTTCCAAATGCAAAACACCAGCAGAGGAGTTTTAGTTTCAAAGCACCAAGCAGCTTTAGTCCAGAACAGTTGAGCTAAGCCACGCCCAGGCTCCTCGCTGTCTCCTTGTTCACACAGCAAATACTCTTTCAGTTTCCAAACAGCCCTCAAATCTCTCACACACCGAGAGGATGCTACCCAGATGAATACCAATGGATGCTGGCAGGCAGAGGTAGAATTTCCACCCCCCCTTATTTTCCTCCTCAAAACTAAGCCCCGCACATAATTTCATAACGAAGCACGTGGGTATCCAGCTTATATATATGCATTGCTTACAAAAATGCCCCATGCCAACTTTGAATGCGTCTCGTCTCGTGGCATTTGGAGGGCATAGAAAATGCAGGTTGCAGCGATGACCATTTTTACGTCCCCTTCCTCATTTTGTGAATTTCCACGCAGGCGGAGGGAGAGGCAAACCGAGTTCTCGTAACAGGCGTGTTTATTTCAATAAACCCATCCAAAAAGGCCGACGCCGGGCTTCAGAACCGTGACGTTCTCGGCGTGTATCTGTTTTTCTTTTTATTATTATTATTATTTTACATTTTTAATCGAGCACGGCAAATCAGGAAGACAGGGGCAACATTTTGATCAGAAGCGCAAAGACGGAATACGATGCATTCCAAATCGGGCAGGTTTTGCCACCGGAGAAACAGAAAACCCGGGCTGAAGACAGATTAAAAACTAAGCTAGCATCCAAGCGGTGTGCTTTAGGGATCAAATCCTGGTTTCTGAACCCAACCTACCCTGCAGGGTTGTTGTTTGTTGTTGCCGGGCTAAAAGGGATAGCGGATTTATCCTTTATATGTCACCTGGAGTTCAGGACAGCTGTCAAGACTCCAGGGAAGAATAAAAGAAATGTTCCGTAATTGCGTTAATCCTGCTAACTTTAAACCATAATTTAACTTGGTTTAATTCTCCTCTCCTCCCTTCCTTGGGGTTGGGCTAGACGACCTCCAAGGTCCCTTCCAGCTCAGATATTCTGTTATTTTGCTATTCTTTTTTCTTTCCTTTCCTTTCCTTTCCTTTCCTTTCCTTTCCTTTCCTTTCCTTTCCTTTCCTCTCCTCTCTTTTCCTTTCCTTTCCTTTCCTCTCCTTTCCTCTCCTCTCTTTTCCTTTCCTTTCCTTTCCTTTCCTTTCCTTTCCTTTCCTTTCCTTTCCTTTCCTCTCCTTTCCTCTCTTTTCCTTTCCTTTCCTTTCCTCTCCTCTCCTTTCCTCTCTTTTCCTTTCCTTTCCTTTCCTCTCCTCTCCTCTCCTCTCCTTTCCTCCCCTCCCTCCTTTCTTTGGGGTTGGACTAGACAACCTTGAAGGAAGGAGGGAAGGAAAGAAAGAGGAAGGAAGGAAGGGGTTTAACTCTTTAATCCCATTAAACTTTTAATAATTTTAGTAATTTTAATTTTTAATTCCAGCTCTGATATTCTGTCATTTTGCTATTCTTTTTTCTCTCCTCCCCTTTAAACCCATATTTTACAAGTTTATTCATAAACTTAGGTATTAAATAAATTGAAAACTCTTTAACTTACATATATAGTAATATTCCCGGCCGCTCTGGAATTCTATGCCCAGTGAGAATGGGGTAAACCTCTGGATTTTCTCAGAGAATCGGACGGCCCCGTAGGCGGCATACGGACGGTTGCACTCCCACCGTTTGAAGGCTCCCGGCGTTTCGTAGCAACCTCGGTAACCTTCGGCGTTGACCATAAGCAACGTGAAGGATTCCGGCTTTCCAAGGACCAACGCCCGTTGATAATGGGGACAGTAAATATCCAAGTAGTCGTTGATGGACACCTGAATAGTGTACCCTCCGTCCGAATTGAAGAACCTGGAAGTGGAAATGAGAAACAGCTTCGAATAAGGTCGGTCACTGGACTGATAAAAAGAAATCCAGATTCCTCTTGTAAGAAGAACGGAGCAGCCAAAGGCATTTATTTGGAAACGGAGAAGAATAAAGGAGAATAGAAAATAAATTGGGATAAGGATATAAATCAGATGATAACTGTTAATATATGTAGGGTGAGAATAATGAGATGGAATGAGAAGAGTTGTATAATGTTGAGCCGTTTGATGTACCTTAACTCCAGGTTTGGAGAAATAATATCAATGTGAATGGTGAAGGGAGGTGGCACATTTTATGCCGAAATGACACACGGCTTGAGAAAAAAGTGAAACGTTTGTATTTTTGAAACTGAAAAATACAAAACTTATTTAAAAATAAAAGAACAGAGCAGGGAAGCAACAGGTAGTCTCCCCAAATTATCTACTCTTGCCTCTAAATGGCAGAGCAGTGATTCATACAGGGAGTCACTTAACAACTGTCTGGCTTAGCGACGGAAACTTTGGAAGGTCGCACATCAAGGACCTACTTGGCTAAATTGGTCAGATTAGCCTGGGGGAAATAATAATAATAACAACAATAACAACAACAGCAATAATAATAGTAATAGTAATAATAATAATAATAATAATAAATAACAACACATGACTTCCCAGCCTAGTATTTTTGGTGTGGCCCAGGAATTGTCACGCCGGCTTTGAAGAAAGGATGCACAAACACAGTTGTGCAAGAAACACAATTCAGCAGAAGCTGGCCCGTCAGGGTGGAGATGTCATTAAAAAGAGACGGAGGCCGCCGCTAAAGTAATTAGAAACGCCACTGACTGACCCGGTTTCGATGTTGTGAAGACGAAAAGATTTTAAGCCGCTCTTCTGGATGCCGAGCGAGAATTTCGGAGCCGTTTTTAATGCGACTTTTAATACAGATCATCCTCGCATTGCAACGGTGTTCCGTTCAGTGGCCGTTCCAAATTTACAACGGCACTGGGGGCGGGGGGGAAGGGCCCTGGGATTGTTTTTCTCAGGCTTACGACCTTGGTGGCATCCTGACTCGCATTTACGATGGTTGGCTTGCCCCAGGAGTTTAGCTCCCCATTTTGTGACCTTTCTGGCTGTAGTCGTTAAGCAAATCACTGCAGAGGTTTAAGGGGAGCCACCCGGTCGTTAAGTGAGTCTTTGCTCGTCGAAGGTCGCAAAAGGGGATTGTGTGGCCCCTGGGGACGCGGCAGTAACTGTTGTGAGAGTCGGTGGTCGATTTTGATGAGGTTATTAAGTGTTTCTTTCCTTCCTTCCTTCCTTCCTTCCTTTCCTTCCTTCCCTTTCTCTTTTCCTTCCAGCCTTTCTTACTTCTCCCCTCCCTCTTTCCCTCTCCTTTTCCCTTCTTCCTTCCTTCTTTCTTTTCCTTGCTTCTTCCTCCCTTCCTTCCTTCCTCTTTCCTTCCCTCCTTCCTTTCCTTCCTTCCTCTCTTTCTCCTTCCTTCCTTCCCTTTCTCTTTTCCTTCCAGCCTTTCTTCCTTCTCCCCTCCCTCTTTCCCTCTCCTTTTCCCTTCTTCCTTCCTCTTTCTTTCCTTGCTTCCTCCTCCCTCCCTTTCTCTTTCTTTCCTTCCTTCCTTTCTCTTTCTTTCCTTCCTTCCCTCCTTTCTTTCTTTCCTTCCTTCCTCTTTCATCTTCCTTCCTTCCTCTTTTCCTTCCAGCCTTTCTTCCTTCTCCCCTCCCTCTTCCCCTTTCCTTTTCCCTTCCTTCCTTCCTTCCTTTCCTTTCTCCTCCCTCCCTTTCTCTTTCCTTCCTTCCTTCCTTCCTTCCTCCCTCCCTCCCTCCCTTCCTTCCTTCCTCCCTCCCTTCCTTCCTTCCACAAAAGGTTTCTAACATCTTCCCCACGTTTAAAACCATCCCTGTCGTCACAAGACCTCAGTGAGTCAACCTGCAAGCAGCCCAAGCTGAGATTAAACACCAACTCAATGGACGGGATTTTGCAACCGCGAAGCGAAGTCCACAACGCCAGCAAAGAAACGAGATCGCTTTCCAATGGAGGAGGAGGAGGAAGACGTGAGAACCGATCTGGCATCGGGGATGTTTTGCCTCTGAGACACACTTTCGACCTCTCCCCTTCCCGATTTGAGAAATCCAGGCCCCGTCATCTATCCCCAAATATCAAATTCGGGGCCGGTGTTAAAAGGAGAGGTGCAATCCAAAATACGTCGTGTTTTCAAAGCCACAACATGTGCAATCTTGCAAAGGCAGCTTAAGTTTGAAAAGCCACTGTAAATATAAATGGAGACTGTGGATTTGATTCTCTAGAGAGAAAGAATTAAAAAAAAAAAAACCACAGGATTTTCACAGGTAAATGCAACCAGGAAGCCCCTCCTGAAGTGTATGTTGGCTACCTTAAACCATGGTTTACAGGTTTAAAATTTTCCCCAATTTTCTCTTTCGGTTTACCCCAAATGGCTTATCGGAAAATATTATCAAACTTTTGAGGATCAGGACATCTGCAAGTCCCTTTCTTCAGCGACGTCGTAACCTCGAATCGATGCCGGTCGTAACTCAAGAAACATCTGTATTATCAAAAACAGTATCATTGAACTCTCCTGGTCTCATTTTGATCCATGTTGGTTTCATCCCATCTTAAAGAGGATTAAATATTTTAATCCTCCATCTGTCTTTTAAGTCAATTTGGAGGGGTTGTGTCATCAGTTGTGATGGGGGGGGGGGATGTCTGTGTGATATTATTTTGGGAGGGGTTGTGTCATCACCAGTTGTGATAGGTGTTTGTGGGACGTTAACAAACGTAAAACCACTTTTACCCAATTGGGGTTAATTTGGGAAAGATACGCCAGATTTGCTGTGGTTAAAACTCACATTTCTGGAACCAGAGTGGCCAAACAGCACCCCAAAATCTGGAATCCAAATGGACAGTGTCAAATATTGCTTCCCCACCCATCCCAAAAAAACCTTAAGATGCACCCCATAAATTTCCTTTGGCAACTGACATTTTTAGGAGAGTGAAAAGTTTCAAGGCTGAAAAGTTGATTTCTGATGCTCCCTTGTATATCCAGAGTAGGAAGGATTATGGTTTGCACATACACCCTCCATTCTCTCTCTCTCTCTCTCTCTCTCTCACACACACACACACACACACACACACACACACACACACCCACTCTGCAAAACGTCTAGCAAATGTCACTCTTACAACTTCTGAAACCAGATCCCAACCTTCACAGCAAATAAGCAGACTTGAAAAGTGGGATACCTCTTGACTACCCTTTTCGGGTAGAAAAACCATGTACAAATTTACGCCCTTTTTCTCATGCATCCCCCAAAAGGAATTTGGGGGTGCAAGAATATTTCTTAGGATACAGCTTTTTTTGGGGGGGGGGGGAGGATCAGAATTATAAATGGGGCTTGTAAACTTTACAAGTGCAATACGGACTGCCACGTAGACGTACAATTGCAAATATTTTCTGGAGGATTATTATATTTCCCAGTGATGGAGATTCGAAACCACGGCAGGCTTTAAAAAAAAAAAATATCTGGGGAAAACAATTGTAATTAAAGTTGGGATCGTGGCATTGTAGAAATGGAAGGAATGAATAAAATTGCTGTTTGGCCACAGGCATTAAAACTGAAAAAGTGTGTTTTACTGGTTATTGTTTTCTGGAGAGGAAAAACAACATTGTCACCAAAAATATCTTTTTTTGCATCGGATAACAATGTAGTTTAACTTTGCATTCTGTTGTTTGGAATGGTGTTTCTATTTTAATGTTTGCATCCCATGGCATGCTTTTATTTTAATGTTTCTCTTCTGTGGTTTGGAACTATGCTTCTATTTTAATGTTTGCATCCCATGGCATGCTTTTAATGTTCCTATTGTATCATTTTGAACGATGATTCTGGTTTAACGTTTGCATCCTCCCTTCCGTAGGCTTTTATTCGAACATTTTCAGGTTTGCATTCGATTTGCACGCTGCTTTTGAGCCTTTGAGCCATGAATCAATGCGCCTAATTTTTTTTAAAAAAAACCACACATATTTGCACCCTTTTGCAAAATAAACGTCCCTTCCCTGCACCTAGAAATCTAGTCTCTCAGGGAGAGAAAGCCTCCCCTCTCACCTTGCAAACTCAACATATATACAGTTTCAAAAAGCAAATCTATCCAAGAAGTTGGTTTTTGCAAGGAAAAGACGAGAGCGGAAGCCACCTTTCCCTAAGAGACTAGATTTCTCGGTGCAGGGAAAGGACCGACATTGTGCAACGGGAAGCAAATTGTTTGGGGAGTTGTTTCTTTTTTACCTGTCAACCCCTCCCTAGAGAGGTAGCGGGAGTGGCTGGCTAGCTCTTCCCGCAGTCCTTCTGGTGTGGGTTTAAGCAGGCCTCAAATTTGCTGCCAACTAACTTCTCCCACGCTGACAGCAGCAAAAACAAGCTGGAATGTCTGTCTCTCCCAGGAACACAACTGTCTCTCTCAACACACAAACACACACCTCCCTCCACCAACCACCCAGGTGGTTCTTTTCTGAAGTTGTTTTTAAAGAAGGGGATAAGAAAGAAAAAAATTAGAATTCTATAGCCCAGGATCAAATTCCCACCCAGAAGACTGATAATCCTACCCTGTTTCCCTGAAAATAAGACCCAACTGGAGAATTAAGTCCTAACACGATTTTGCAGCATGCTCGTAATATAAGCCCTACCCTAAAAATAAAACCCAGTTAAGGTTGTCGGCCAGACAGATGCATTTAGACCCCGTCTTTCCCTGAAAATAAGACCTAACCAGAAATTAAGCCCTAATGCATCTTTTGGAGCAAACATTAATATAAAAGTCAGTCTTATTTTCGGGGGAAACACGGTAGACTTACAACAGTTCATTTAGTGACCGACGTTTCAACCGCTCTTTAAAAAAGTGGCCGACAACTGTTTTCACACAACATCCCCACGCATCTGTGCTCCAAATTCAGACGCTGGGCAACCGACTCGTATTTAGGACGCAGTTTCTTCTTTTATGACCTTCTGGAAAGTCAGCGGACAAGCCCGATTTGCTTAAGAAGCATGGGACTCATTTAGCCGCCGTGGCGGCGATTCGCTTAAGAACCATGGCAAGAGACAGGTCGTAGAACGGGGCAAAACGCACTTAAGAAATGTCTCGCTTAGCAACTTATACCCAGGATTCAATTGTGGTGCTACGTCCAGGACTACTTTGTGGTAAAACAGCTGGGCCTTTTGCTCCAGATGTTGGGTGTTCTGTTCAGCCTCGGGTGACCCCAAAAATCCTCGACGCTTTATATATCACAGGAGTCTCTCTCTACTCCCTTAGTTTCAAAGTTTTTGCTGAGATCAGGAGGAAAAACTGTACGTTTTCCCCCCAAAACACGCCTCTCTGCAATTCCCTTTACAGATTATACATGGCAGAGAAAGAATTGTGGAAAAAACAAAAAACAGAGACGTGGTGAATTTTATTTTTCTCCACCTGTGCTAAGTTTTAAGGTTCTTCTTTTTTTTTTGCCTTGCAAGTAAACCTGGGTTCGTTCAGAATTATCATTATTCTTTTTAATTACTTAAGCCCAGAGCGGGAAAAAAAAAAAGCTAGTTAAATGCAACATCTGTAGCCAGCTTCGGGAGATAATCCTGGTTTGTTTGAAGAAATGCAACTTACTGGCTTCAAAGGTGTCTGCCAAGGAAAATATGCCAAACATGCCAGAAAAAACAAACAGTGGAAAAGAAAACGGGTATCCAAGGGAAGGAGAAATAATCAGAATGAAAGAAGAAGGAAAGAAGAAGGAAAGAAGAATAAAAGAAGAATAAAAAAGGAACCAGCCAACTGATTAAGAAGAAGAAACAGGAGACAACCCTGGAAATAATCACCAGAAAAACAAGAAGTGGGGAAAGAAAACTGGTATCCAAAGGAAGGAGAAATAATGAGAATGAAAGAAGAATGAAATAAGAATAAAAGAAGAATGAAAGAAGAATGAAATAAGAATAAAAGAAGAATAAAAAAAGGAACCAGCCAACTGATTAAGAAGAAGAAACAGGAGACAACCCTGGAAATAATCACCAGAAAAACAAGAAGTGGGGAAAGACACAGGTATCCAAAGGAAGGAGAAATAATGAGAATGAAAGAAGAATAAAAGAAGAATGAAAGAAGAAGAAGAAACTGGTCAAGAAGAAGAACCAGGAGGCAACCACCATTCTGATACAGCCAGCCTTAACTATTAGGGGAGAAAAATGCATATTTTGGAAAGAGAAGTGAGGGGGGCGGGTGTATGCAAACAGCAACCTGTTTACCAGCCCCCTCCCCAAAATTATAAAGCTGAATCTAAGCGCCCCCAAAACCCGCTCCAAACCGGCCCTGGCTCAATTAAAAGTGGCAGAGGTGGGGAGGGGGGGGAGTTACCCCCCCTTCTTCCCCTTGGTGGAGCAGAAGCAAGGGGGAGGGGGCTCCGTTTTTAGCCCCTTCCCCCAATAAAAGGGGGGAGAGCCAAAGGAAAGGCGAATGGAGGAAATGGAGGAAAGGAAAGAGGGGGCGGCGGCGGCGGGGGGGGGGCCCGCGGGCACCTGGGCGGCCTTGGAACAAAGAAGATGCTGAGCGCGCAAACATGGAGACGGGCACAGCCGAAGCCCCCCGCCCCGATCTCCTCCCCCGCGACCCCCGCCCGCCGTTTTAACTCCTTCCTTCCCGCCAGAAAAGTTTGGAGAAACTTCTGTTTAAAGGAGAGACGCGGATGGGGAAAAGTGGGGAGGGGGCAAAAGAGATGAAAGGGGGAGGGTTCCAATTTTGGTGGGGGGAAGAGAGAGGGGGCGCTATCTTCCTGCCCGTCCGCCTGGGTTTTTTTGGGGGGAAGAGGAGGGGGTGTCTTCGCAATATGGGGTGGGGAGGGGAGGCCTTTCTGGGGTGCAAAAGTCGGAGGAGAATGGGGGGTTCAGTTTCCCCCCTCCCGGGAAGGAAAGGAAGGAAGGATTAGAGGCGAGAAGGAAGGAAGGAGGGAGGGAGGAAAGAAGGAAAGAAAGAAAGAGATGGAGGGAGAGAGGGAGGAAGGAAGGAAGGAGAGAGAGGAAGGAAGGGAAAAGGAAAGGGAAAGAGGGAGGGGAGAAGGAAGGAAGGAAGGAAGGAAGGAAGGAAGGAAGGAGAGAAGGAAGGAAGGAGGAAAGAAGAAATGAAAGAAAGAAAGAAAGAAAGAAAGAAACAAAGAAAAAGGGAGGGAGAGAGGGAGGGAGGAAGGAAGGAGAGAGAGAGGAAGAGAGGAAGGAAGAGAAAGAAAAAGGAAGGAAGGAAGGAAAGGAAAGGAAAGGAAAGGAGGGAGAGAAGGAAGGAAGGAGGGAGGGAGGAAAGAAGAAATGAAAGAAAGAAAGAGAGAGAGAGAGAGATAGAGGGAGAGAGAGAGAAGGAAGGAGAGAGAGAGGAAGAGAGGAAGGAAGAGAAAGAAAAAAAGGAAGGAAGGAAAGGAAAGGAGGGAGAGAAGGAAGGAAGGAGGGAGGGGGGAAAGAAGGAATGAAAGAAAGAAAGAAAAGGGGAAAGAAGGATTAGGGGAGAAGGAAGGCAGGGAAGAAGGAAAGAAAAAGAATGAATGAAAGAAAGAAAAGGAAGGGGAGCGAAGGTAGGATTAGGGGGAGAAGGGAGGGAAGAAAGAAGAAATGAATGAAAGAAAAGAAAAGGGGAAAGAAGGAAGGATTAGAGGGGGAGCAAAGGGAGGATTAGGGGAGAAGGAAGGAAAAGGAAAGAAGGAAAAAAAGGAAGGAAGAAAGGAAGGAAGGAAGGAAGGAAGGGGAGCGAAGGAAGGATTGGGGGAAGGGAGGAAGGAAAGAAGGAATGAAAGAAAGAAAGAAAAGAAAAGAAAGGGGAAAGAAGGGAGGATTAGAGGCAGAGAAGGAAGGAAAGAAGGAAAGAAAGAAAGAAAGAAAGGGGAACGAAGGAAGAAGGGAGGGGCTGCGTTTGACCACTCCAGAGCCCTGGAAGTGGAGGATGGGCGAAGGAACCCTGGCGGCGCCCCCCTCCCCATTTCCCCCCCCCGCCCCGGTCCTGGCTCTACCTGGGGTTGCTGGCGTTCCAGTAGACGCTGTGCCGGAGGCCTCGCACCTGCCGGGCCAGGAGGGCGCCCCAAAAGACCAGGAGCCCCCAAGGCAGCAGCGCCTCCGTGGGGCGCATCGCTCCGTCGGGAGGGGAAAAAAGGGGGGCGCAGCGTCGGCGGCGGCCCGGAGGAGTCGCGGCGGGAGGGGAGGGGAAAGCCCGGCCCCGCCTCCTCCGCCTCCCCCCCGCCCCCCCCGCACTCGCTCGCAACTTTTCCGCCAATCAGGAGCCGCGCTGGAGCCCCAAAAAAGAAAAACAAAACTTTGAGCCAAACTTCCAAGCGAGGGGAGGGGGGAAGAGGAGGAGGAGGAGGAGGAGGGGCCCAACCTTCTTCCCGCCTGCCTCTACTCCTCGTCTACTTACCGGAGTAGAGCTGGGTCTTTGGAGGTCATGTAGTCCAACCCCTTGCTCAAAAAAAAGACAGAATGACAGAGCTGGTTCTTTGGAGGTCATCTAGTCCAACCCCTTGTTCAAAAAGGGAGAATGACAGAGCTGGGTCTTTGGAGGTCATCTAGTCCAACCCCTTGCTCAAAAAAAAAAAAATGACAGAGCTGGTTCTTTGGAGGTCATCTAGTCCAACCCCTTTGTTCAAAAAGGGAATATGACAGAGCTGGGTCTTTGGAGGTCATGTAGTCCAATCCCCTTGCTCAAAAAAAGGGATAGTTGACAGAGCTGGTTCTTTGGAGGTCATCTAGTCCAACCCCTTGCTCAAAAAAAGTCAATGATAGAGCTGGAAGGGGCTTCGGAGGTGATCTAGTCCAACCCCCTTGCACAAAAAAGGGAGAATGACAGAGCTGGGACTTTGGAGGTCATCTAGTCCAACCCCCTTGCTCAAAAAAGACAGAATAAGAGCTGGAAGGGGCCTCGGAAGGCATCTAGTCCAACCCCCTTGCTCAAAAAGACAATGACAGAGCTGGAAGGGACTTAGAGAGGTCATCTAGTCCAACCCCCTGCTCAGAATACAGAAAAAAAGGAAGGATGACAGAGCTGGGACTTTGGAGATCATCTAGTACAACCCCCTGTTTAAAAAGACAATAACAGAGCTGGACGGGGTTTTGGGGGGTCTTCTAGTTCAACCCCCTGCTCAAAAGACAGAATAACCACCGGAAGGGACTTTGGAGGTCATCTAGTCCAACCCCGTTTAAAAAGACAATAACAGAGCTGGAAAGGACTTTGGAGGTCATCTAATCCAACCCCCTGGCTCAAAAGACAGAGTGGGAAGGGATCTTGGAGGTCATCTGGTCCAACCCCATTGCTCAAAAAGAACAACAGAGCCCAAAGAGGTCCTTACGGCGAGACAGACAGACAGGCGGCAAATACACGTAACAGATAAATAAATGTTTATTTATACAGCTTTATCTATGTAGGTAAGTGCCACCTGCTTCAGGGCTGGCCAGGTGTCACCTGCAAAGGCAAGGAGTTGTCGTCGAGCTGGATCCGCCAGAACCTCCAACTCCAAAGGCAGTCTATCTGGGTGAAGCCGAATCACGGAGGTGTCACCATCTGGTGATATTATCAAGAGGCCTGTTTACAAACTTTCATTTCGCGACCCTTTAGAAGCTTCTGATGGCACCGGAAAAGGTCGTAAGAACAAGCGGGGGTTGTTAAAACGAATCACGCCCGATTATTATTATTAACATTATTATTTTGGCCAGGCTTGTTGAGCAAAGCCGTCGTTAAGTGAATCCGGCTTCTCCACTCCCATTGGTTTTGCCAGCTGGGAAGGTGGCAGCCACTTGGCCTCGAATCGCAACTGTTTTAAATACCAGCCGGCTGCCCAGCGCCCCGATTTTGATCCCGTGATTGTGGGGAAGGCTGCGACGATGGTCATAAGTGCGAGGACCGGTCACGAATCGCATTTTTTTTCCAGCGCCGTTCACGTTGGTCGCTAAATGAACGTTTGCAAGTCAAGGAATTTCTTATCAGACCTTCCCAACATCCCGATCATCGTGTTTTTACCTTCCCTCTGTACAGGGAGTCCTCCACTTACGACCGATCATTTAGTAACCCAAGTTACAACCACACTGACAAAAAGGGACTTGGGGCCGTTTTCCACACTTATGACCATCGCAGAGTTCCCTGCATGGCTGAAATTCAGATACTCGGCAGTTGACTTGTAGTTATGACAGTTGCAGTGCCTTGGTCCTCCTTTTGCGACCTTCCATGGGGAAAACTGCATTCGCTAAACAACCGTGTGAACTAACTTGAAGAACGGCAGTGATTCGCTGAACGACCGCGTCAAGGAAGGTCGTAAAGTGGGGCAAACTTTCCACTGCTGAGCCCTTCTGCCTTTTCTTTCACTTCATAGCTGCTTCATTTTTCACTCGTTTAATAAATCAAATTAAAATAAATTAAATGAAATCAAATTAAAGGCAAGTTTGGGAGAGATGATGGACTGAAGTGCCCTCTAGTGGACGAATAATGCAGAGACTGGGGGCGGGGGGGAGAGAATACAGGCAGTCCTCAATTTACGACCACAACGGAGCCCCAAATTTATGCCACTAAGCGAGACCTTTGTCCTAAATGAGGTTTGCCCCCACGTTACACCTTTCCCCGCCACGTTCGTTGACGTGAATCGCTTTCAGGGGTTCAATGAGCCACACCGTCGTTAAGCAAATCAGGCTTCCTCCCTGGAATTGGAATCATGTAACCCTCATAAGGACAAGTCAGTTGCCAAACGGCTGAATATGGATCACGGGACTGCGTTGGAGGCTTAAATGGTCATTAAGTGTGAAAAATGGCCATAATATCAAGTTGCTTTTTTTTTAGGACACCCAGTCACTTCAAACGGTCACTAAACGAACAGTTGTAAGTTGAGCGCTGCCCTGTCAACTGTTCCTCGATCCAAAAAACAGAGGATTTGACCCCAAAATCCCTTTTTATTAAGGAAAAAGGAAAAAAAAGATGGCGTCACAGCTAGTCCAGTGATGAGGAATCCACTTCCGCTTTTCTCTTGCACACACGCACACACTCACGGGTGTGTGACACGCGCATCCACAAACTGCCTCTCCAGGGGGCGCCACGGAGAGTTCGCCTTGCTAGTGCAAATATTTTTTTTTCCCAGAATTCCCCTGGGCCGGAGAGGATTCAGAAGCAAGAGACGGTCAAAATGGCCGGCGAAATGTCCATCCCGGACAAGCCCCCATCGCTGCCCCGTGCTTGCGACGGATGGAGTGGGGGGGGGAGCGCTGTTGTTCTGCAAAATCTACAGCCAAGCAAGCGACGGGGAAAGATGGCGGACAGTCCTTTCCTCCGGAAGTGCCTTGTGCAACGTCGAAGGGACGCTCGGTGCGAGCGAGCCAAGTTATATTTCGTGGGGGTATCCTGAAGAGCTGGCCGGCGGGGGAGGAGGTGGAGGGGCAGGCCTGGAAGAAAAGCCAAGAAAGAAAGAAAAAAAAGAGAGAGAGAGAGAGAGAGAGCTAGTCCTCGATTTACGACCACGAATTTCTGTTGCTAAGTGAGACGTTAAAGTGAATTTTGCTCCATTGTACGACCTTCCGTGCCACAGTCGTTGAGCGAATCCCTGCAGCTGGGAAGTTAGTCTCATGGTTGTTAAGTGAACCTGACTTCCCCATCGTCAAACGGGGGCGGGGAATCACCTGACCCTGGAACTTTGCAACCGTCGTAAATACGAGTAAGTTGCCGAGTGTCTGAATTTTGGTCACGTGACCTACTGAGAGGCTGCAATCGGCATTAAGCGTGAAAATTGGTCGTAAGTCCCCTTTTTTAAGCATCATTGTAACTTTGGTCACTAAACAAACAAACAAACTTATGACAGTTTTGGCAACTTGCTCACATTTATGACGGTTTCGATTATCCTATAATAATATCACTGCAACCATTTGCAGGAAAGCAGGTTTTTTTTTCCTTCCCCCCCAAATTAAAAATATACCTCTTTTCCACCTTTAGACTCACCTGGATGGCAACATCTGGACCTCAGGATCATAGCTGGGTATGGCCCGGAGCGGATCCAGAGGCAGCGGCTTCTGGGGTGGGGGAGGCTTGGGGGGGCCTGGTGCCTGGGGTGGGGAAACAAGAGCCAAAATTGCATTGACCAAAGGCACTGAATCAAAATGGGGCCCACCCCTCAAATAGATCCTCCAGGGCCAATGAGTGGGGGAGGTAGAGATTTTCAATCTTGGTGACTCTAAGAGGGGTGGACTTCAACTCCCAGAATTCCCCAGCCTGTTTTGGCTTCGTGAGTTGGAGGCCATCTTAGAAGGGTGGGCATAGGGGCAGGGGGGCTGTGCCCTGCAAGTAGAAGGGCTTTGAATTCTGGGAGTTGAAGTCCACCTGTCTTAAAGCAGGCTGGCTGGGGGATTCTGGGAGTTGAAGTCCACCACTCTTAACCATGCTGGCTGGGGGATTCTGGGAGTTGAAGTCCACCACTCTTAACCATGCTAGCTGGGGATTCTGGGAGTTGAAGTCCACCACTCTTAACCATGCTAGCTGGGGATTCTGGGAGTTGAAGTCCAGCCATCTTAAACCAAGCTGGCTGGGGGATTCTGGGAGTGGAAGTCCAGCTGTCTTAAACCAAGCTGGCTGGGGGATTCTGGGAGTGGAAGTCCAACTATCTTAAAGCATGCTGGCTGGGGATTCTGGGAGTGGAAGTCCAGCCGTCTTAAACCAAGCTGGCTGGGGTGATTCTGGGAGTTGGAGTCCATGCTGGCTGGGGGATTCTGGGAGTGGAAGTCCACCCCTCTTAAAGCATGCTGGCTGGGGTGATTCTGGGAGTTGGAGTCCATGCTGGCTGGGGGATTCTGGGAGTTGAAGTCCACCCATCTTAAAGCATGCTGGCTGGGGGATTCTGGGAGTTGAAGTCCACCCTTCTTAAAGCCGCCAAGATTGATGAACGCTATTCCGTCTGTTCACCCCTCTTTTCCGTTTCCAAATGGAGTCCCTCCTCCTCCCCCCAGGTCAATTCACCACCAGGGTGAAAGGACGAAGCAATTACCTGGATTTTGGGGATGGGGTCAGGAGGCAACGGGCGTATAGGAGGGCCCGGTCTGTCTCCAGAGGAATCCTGGGCAGAAAAAGTTCAGGTAGCAAAGAACAACATGCAAGGTTGAAAGATGGAGTTATTATTATTATTATTATTTAGAAAGGAGATAAGAAATGGTAATTTATTAAGAAGAAACATCAAGTCTCTTAAGGATCTTCAGGGGTGTGGGGGGGAAAAAACCCTGCAATGGATTTGTGGCTAGGCGTATTGGACATAATACAGGGCAGTCCTCGACTTACAACCATAATGGGGAGTCCCAACCTTTCCCGTCGCTAAGCGAGATGTTTTGTGAAGTCACGATTTGCCCCACTTTTTTGCGACGCTTCTTTTTTCAGGGGAACCCACTGCGGTTCGTTAAACCGGCAGCGTGGTTATCCAGCGAATCTGGCTTACCCGGTCCGAGGGTTGCAAAAGGGGATTGTGTGACACGCACACACACGCACACACACACACACACCTGGGACCCTGCAACCATCATCAATATGAGCCAAGAATTGCCAAGAATTCCCATCATGGGACTGCAGGGGTGTAAACCGGTCCTACATTCCTGTTTCCCTCCCTTCCCCCAGTGCCGTCGTAACTTCAGAACGGTCACCGGGTGAGCCGTTGTAAAGCGAGGACTACCTGTTTGTTAAATCTTCCTCGAGGCTCTTCGGGGGACCTCCGGAAAGAGTGGATCCCACTCTCCAATCCTCGCTAATCCAGAGTTGGACTAGCGGGGGTCCCACGTGAACTGGGGAGGGGGATCGTGCTTATTCATGCAACGCGCATGCCGCAGCCTCGAAGAACATGCCAAGATTTCGCCCTCTCCTTCCCCCTCCCCTCTCCTTCTCCCAACTCGGTTACCTGCAGATCCTTCGGGATCGGGTCAGGCGGGAGCGGCTTGGCGGGTGGCTCAGGCCGCGAGGCACCCATCGCCACGGGCTGCTGCAGCGAGAGACAGAAAAAAGGCGGCCGCCCGGAGAAGAAGGGAAGAAAAGAGAGAGAGAGAGAGAGAGAGAATGGAACGAGGAGGCTAAACACGGCACTGGCCGCATGCTGGAGGTTACGCCATGCGTGGTTTTGGGGGGGCGGTGGCGCCATGCAGCATGCACCAAACTGACAAGAGAAGGTAAAGACAAGACAGACGCGCGGAGGAGGGCGAGCCAAGTTTTAGAGGGAGGTTGGGGTTGTGTGGGTGGGTGTGTCTTGTGATTCACCCCCCCGTTTTCCTCTGCTTGCTCTTTTGGGGGACTCGGCCCCGGATTCTCGAGGACGAGCCGAAGAAAGGACCGACAATTCTACCCCGTCCACCAAAACGGTGTGCGGGAAAGACCTTGCGTTGTTGTCTGTCGGCCGCCGGCCTCTCCAGCAGCCAAATCTGAACAGGAGGAGGAGGAGGTGGTTGGGAGTCGGGGTCAACATCAGGGCAGAGAGACAAGAGATACAGAGACGGAGCCTGGCCCGTCCGTCCGCCCTCAGATGGCGAGTCAACATCCCCCAGGTCTGGACGGGGCTGATGAGGAAGAGGAGGAATAGCTGATGCGCAGAGGAGAGGAGAGAGCAGTGGAAATCTATGGGCCGGTCCTTGGGACAGAAGCAGGGGTGGGATTCACATTTTTAACAACCGGTTCTGGGGGGGCATGGCTTAGGTGGTGGGCGTGGCTTGGTGGTCATGTGACTGGCTGGGTGGTGGCCAACTCAACATCACTCACATCAAGGCACGCATCTCCTCGCCTGGCTTCTCGTGACTGTGGGGATGCTGCAACAGTCGTAAGTGTGAAAAAGGGTCATAAGTCACTTTTTTTTCAGTGCCATTGGAGCTCCACGCAAGTAAAGGACCAGCAAAGGAGGGGCGAAAAAAACTCCAGAGAGGTTCCAGAGACAGGAAGTCTAGTCCTGCCAAGAATGTAATAAGGGTTAACGGAGAGGCAGTTTTTGTAAGCAACACCAGAATGTTTCCTTCCTGCCTTCCTTACAGGATTAGCCCAGGAATTTCTTCTAACAACCGGTTCTCCCAACTGCTTAGAATGTTAACAACCGGTTCTGGCAAATAGGTGCAAACTGGTAGAATCCCTGGACGGAAGAGCCACCACTGCGAGCGAGGCCCCACCCTCGCTCTGGGGGATAAAAGGCACGGGCGACTCGGGAGTAAGGCTGCAAAGTAATGGCCCCTCCTTCAAGAAGATAAAAGCCAGCTGTGAAGTGAACGTTCTTTGCAGGAAGCAAAGACGTTTTGAAACTCAGCCTCGTGGACATTATAGTATCTTCGGTTGGTATTTGAAGTCTCTTGTGTAGTGAAATATTTCCTATCTGTGATTCTTGGCAGCCTCACCCAGTTTTGGCAAGGTTTGTGCTTATCAAAGTGAGTTTGCAGCAACCTTTTAACTGGGGATTTTGTAAGACTCATTAAAAGGTTTCTGTTCTAAGTTTGTCTTATTGGAAAAGTGTTTGGGTCAGAAGAACAGGAATATAATAAACCCTTCCATCCTCCGCCAGAACTGAAGAAGCTTCTTGGTATGAGAAGCGAAACGTCTTCAGGGCAAAAAAACTAAGGCAGTCCAGCTGCTCCTTGGGATAACCGTGGGCCCGGATGAGTGAGAATCTCCGTAGAAATAAAAGTAGAATTCGCTCCTCTGTGTGCGGAGTGGGCCTCGGGAGATTGGGTGAGAAAAAAATAGGTGCCCAGGGAACATTTGGATAAGAGGTTGCTGAGCCCACATCTCTCTAAAAAGGCTGGAGAAAAGTGGTCCAGAAGGAACCGTCTCTAGTTTTTCAGACTACAAAAGAGACGGCGGGAGATTTGAACTTTCAGACTTTGCGAGCTTCTGCTAAAGCCGCCCTACAATAAAATAAATGGGTTTATCTTTGTGGTGGGGAAATAAGAACTGTTGGATAAGAGACAGCCGAGCCCTTGGCTGCATAAACAGGTCGAGCAAAAAAATAAAAAATAAATAAAAATTCACAAGGAACCTTCCCTAAGTTTCTCAGGCTGTAAATGAGAACAGCGGGAGAAGTGTACTTTTAGACCTGCAACATTCCAGTTTTTTTTTTTTAGTCAACACAAAGGGAAGGGGGCCCCCCGTTTTATCCAGCTGAACCCCGAATTCTCCCCCGCCCATGCCTCCCTGCCCCCGCCCCCCAAATACATGGAAACCCACAGATATGGTAACCAGCTGATTTCGATCTGCAACTTTAAGAAATACTAGTTGCCACATTGCAAAGTCGAAAGGGGACAAAATATTTCTGGGTGGGGTGTGTTCTTCCTTGCAGGTTTCATTTGGTTTGCTTTGTGGAGCCGCCTCCCCCACCCTGCACCCCCCAATTCCTCCATGTTAAATCTGTGGGGCCAAAGCTAGCATGGGGCAAGAGAAAGGAACAATTTTCTCCTCCTCCTCCTCTTCTTCTTCTTCTTCTTCTTCTTCTTCTTCTTCTTCTTCTTCTTCTTCTTCTTCTTCTTCTTCTTCTTCTTCTTCTTCTTCTTCTTCTTCTTCTTCTACTACTACTACTACTACTACTACTATTATTATTATTATTATTATTATTATTATTATTATTATTATTATTATTATTTTGCAACGATTGTTCTGGTTTTGCAAACGAGATGTATCTTAAAATTTTTAAAATTAAAAATCTTTCCTTGGATGAATTTCTGTCTGGTTCTGCGGAAAGAAATATTGGCTCTTTTTTGGGGGGTGGGGGAGATGAACAGAAGGAGAAAAAAAAGGAGTGCTGCTTTTTATTCCAGCCCTCCGTCCCTTTTACCTTAGACGTTGGCATGAGCTGAAGCTCCGTGTTTTGTTTCCACTGAGGGGGGCGAGGACGGTTTGGCGGCGCCTTGCTGTAACTCCGGGGTTCCGTTTGGGTAATCCTGAAGGAAACAGGGTTGGAGGAGATAAGTTTAGTCCTCGTTTTGGGGAGAAGCTCGGAGGAGGCTCTTCCCGACGCCTGGAAAAGCAAAAAAGACCCCGCAATGCAAGCCCCCCATGCCACGCGGCCTTCCGTCCGAGCCGTTTGCGAAAATCAAATTCACGGGTAGAAGTTCGGCTAAGCCAACAAGAGCGATTTTAAGCCATGATCCAGGAAGCCGCAGCCGGCCAAACCAGAGAACCAACCACACCCAGAGAGAGAGAGAGCCAAAAAAAGTCCAAAAGCACAACAGAAAAAACCATTTTTTTTAGAAAGCAGAAGGGTAGGACTTGCAAAGTGCCAGTCTGCACCAGGCAAAGAAGCTTAGGAGACCAGGAAGAAAAATAAATAAACATGGTTTGGTGGCCCGCAAACCACGGTTCTGGTTTCCACATTTTAAAAACGGGCCTTCCCATCCTCTGTTGAGTTTTTCCTGCATGTTCTGCCCTTTAATTACTAGCCGAATTTAAGGCAGGCAGATTTAAACTCCGCAAAGGCATCCGTGCAATGTCTCTTTCTTGGCTCATCGGGCATCCTCAAATATAACTCACGGTTACGTTCGAGATTCATCTCAACGTCCCATTCTCTGCGTAGCTGACTTTAGGGTGTAAAAGGTTGGTAATCTTTCATCCCATATCGAAGGAGCAAGGATCATGGAGGTGAGATGCCAGCGTGATGCTGGGTTCAGGCAAGAGAACAGGAATCTCCCATAACCCAACCAAGGGTCAATTCAGTGACCAATCAGGATTACAGAGGTGGCCACATGATACGGACTACATTTCCCAAGATACCTTAACTACATTTACCATGACGCATTCCCTTAAGGGGAAATAGCTCCCCAGTTCGTAACTAACTATCCCAATTCCCAATTAACTATAAACTGTCTGGAAAACACACTCCCCGCCTGGAATTATAAATTCCACTACCAACTAAAGTTTGCGGGAAGAAGTTTGCAGGAAGTGGAGCGCCCAGGCCCTAAGGACAGAGGTCTCCAAACTTGGCCAACTTTTAAGACTTGTTGGACTTCAACTCCCAGAATTCCCCAGCCAGCCTTGTCTGTTTCTTTTTTTTCTCTCTCTTAACCTCCTAAAGTGGAGTGAGATTGCAGAGGAAGGGATTGCAAGAGAGCAAATTGTGCTGGCTGGGGAATTCTGGGAGTTGAAGTCCAACAAGTCTTAAAAGTTGGCCAAGTTTAGGGACCCACCCCTCCCTGCCCTAGGATGAGGCAGAGGCGGGAAGAACTGCCAACGACGCACCACGGGGTGGCGCCAGGAAGAGTTTGCCGGTAATCCTTGACTTAAGACGGCTAGGGGGGGCACTAGAATTTCCATCGCTGTTGCTCGGAAAAGCCTGATTTTGCTGCCTTTGTCAAAACCATGGGGGGGTGAAGCCAATCGCTGCGGTCATTAAGTGGATCAGGGCATCATTAAGTGAATTGGGTTCCCCCCCTCTGCCCCCCCCCGTTGACTCCACTCATGGAGAAAATCGCCGCTGGAGAACCACAGGATGCTACAACCGTCACAAAGACATTGCCAGCTGAATTTGGACACGGTTAGGGATGCCGCGACGGTGATAAGTGCGAGGAACGGTCGTAAGTCGAGGAGGACTTGCAGACGTACTCCCCCCCCGCCCCCCCAAACGGCACGGTCGCCGTTCAGAGCCAAGAGACAACCAAACCCATCATTGCGGCCACTGGCAAAGGCCCCGAACCCTTTTGCATGCAGAGCGAAGGGTGCGTGTACCCCAAAACCCATATTCCTTCGCACCTTTCGGCTGGGGGAAGAAACTGCACCTGGGATTCGGGCTCGGTCCTAAAGAGGAAGGGTGGCAGGGTGAATGCACAAAAGAAGGGGTGGTTACTTTTTTCTCTCCCCCCACCCACACCCAAAAAACAGCTCGTCGCGAATACTCCGCGGCAATTTTAGTTTGTTTAGAATTGAGGATGTCTAGTTGAATGAAAAGGAAGACTAAGGGAGTGACAGGGTAGCATCTTGGGGATGTCGGAGGGGCTCCCCCAAAGAAGAAGGGGGGTCGATCTGTTCTCCAAAGCCCCCGAAGGCCAGTGAGGAAGCCATGGATGGAAAGTAATCCAGGAGAGAAGCAACTTGGAACTAAGGAGACGTTTCCTGAGAGAACGGTGAACCAGTGGGACTGCTTGCCACCAGAAGTTGTGGGTGGTCCATCCCTGGAGGTTTTTAAGAAGAGACTGGACGGCCATTTGTCAGAAATGGGAGAGGGTGTCTTGCTTGAGCAGGGGGTTGGATGACCTCTAGGGTCCCTTCCAGTTCTGTTATTCTGCTGTTCTTTTCCTTCCTTCCTTCCTTCCTTCCTTCCTTCCTTCCTTCCTTCCTTCCTTCCTTCCTTCCTTCCTTCCTTCCTTATCTTGCCTGTCCTTCTTTCCTTCCTTCCCTGTCCTTCCTTCCTTCCTTATCCCTCCAATCTTCCTTCCTTCCTTCCTTCCTTCCTTCCTTCCTTCCTTCCTTCCTTCCTTCCTTCCTTCCTTTCCTTCCTTCCTTCCTTCCTTCTCCATCGCTGGAGGTTTTTAAGAAGAGACTGGACAGCCATTTGTTAGAAATGGGAGAGGGTGTCTTGCTTGAGCAGGGGGTTGGATGACCTCTAAGGTCCCTTCCAACTCTGTTATTCTGCTGTTCTTTTTCCTTCCTTCCTTCCTTCTTTCCGTCCTTCCTTCCTTCCTTCCTTCCTGCCTGCCTGCCTGCCTGCCTGCCTTCCTTCTCTTCTTTCTCCTTCCTTCCTTCCTTCCTTCCTTCCTTCCTTCCTTCCTTCCTTCCTTCCTTCCTTCCTTCCTTCCTGTTATTCTACTAGTCTTCCTCCCTCCCTCCTTTCTCTCCTTCCTTCCTTCCTTCCTTCCTTCCTTCCTTCCTTCCTTCCTTCCTTCCTCCCTCCCTCCCTCCCTCCCTCCCTCTCTCCCTCCCTCTCTCCCTCCTTTCCTTCTCCATCACAAGAGGCTTTTTAAAGAAGAGACTGGAAACCCATGGTGTAGATCTCCTGCTCAAGTAGGGGCTGGACTAGAAGACCTCTAAGATTTCCTTCCAACTTGGACAAGGTTCTAACATTCCGCTGTGTGCCATGATTGTAATATCTCTCCCTCCCCCTTTAATGTTTTATGCAGAGGCCTCCAAACTTGGCCACTTTAATACTTGTGGATTTCAACGCCCAGAATTCTGGGAGCGGAAGCCCCTAAAGCGATGCTGGCTGGGGAATTCTGGGAGCTGAAGTCCACAAGTCCTCAAAGCGGTCAAGTTGGGAGACCTCCGGTTTTATGAGACGGAAGCTGCTCCGAACGGTTGGAGACGAGGACAGCCGGCGAAGGCATTTCCGAAATAAAATAAAACGGGCCAGGTTTTTGTCGGGAAAAGACAAAACCCCCTCGGAGTGGGGAGCGAGGAAGAGGAGGAAGAAGGGGGTCTTTACCTGTACTGGCAACTGGTGCCCTTGCCGAATTGGCAGAGGCGCTTGTGAAGTCCCAGCCGTTTGACACAACAGAGGCCCCCGACCAGCAATCCCGCCACGAGGAGAGCGATCACCACCAGCGCCGTCGAGGTTGCGTGGCTGGCTGCAAAAGGACAAAGCAACTGAGTGTTTACCACCCCATGCCAAGGCTGGAAGGGGCGCGGGGCCCGAATGGCGGGGGCAGCCCGGGCACCGTGCTAACACAAAGGGGGCCTTGTTGTATCCCATAACAACCCGGGGTTTCAACAACCCCCCCACTGCCTGCCTGTGGCTCGCTCGCAAAAAATAAAAAGAAAAGGCGCTTCTTAAAACTCAAAACGCCGGGGCGGCGGGGAGGAGGGCGAGAGAAAAATGTGGCCGGTTTCATTTCTGCTTTCCGCTCTCTGTGGAAGAGTCGGACTGAGAGGTTAGGGGGTGGAGATGGAACACGGAGGAAAAAAATAATAATCGGGACACGATTGCCTCCGAGCTGGGGATGGGAAAGGCGGTGGGCCAGGAAGACCGCAAAGGGCACGGGTTTGCGTTCGCGGCGTTCGCGGATCGCGATGAGTTTGAAACTAGCTTTGCTTTTCAGGTGGTGGGGCGCAGGCAACATGCAGCCCTCGGTTGCCGTGTATGCAAACATGGATTATCTCTCTATCGATCCATCCATCTTCTCTCTCTCCCACCATCTCTCTATCTCTATCCTCTCTATCTCTCTATCGATCCATCTCTCTTTATCTAGCTATCTATCATCTATTTGTCTGTCCATCTGTCTACCTATATCATCTACCTTTCTCCATCCATCCATCCATCTTTATCTAGCTATCTATGATCTACTGTGCCTGCCTGCCTATCTATCATCTGTCTGTCTGTCTGTCTATCATCTATCTGTCTGTCTGTCTGTCTGCCTATCTATCATGCCTATGTATCATCTATCTATCTATCTAATCTATCTATCCATCTTCTCCCTTTCTCCCTATCCATCCATCCATCCATCCATCCATTTCTCTGCCTTTATTTTTATTTTAGCTATCTGTATCACCTGTCTGTCCGTCTACCTATATCCATCCATCCATCCATCAATCCATCACACTGTATGTCCAACCCTCTGTCTAATCTATCCATTTATCCATTCATTCATCCATCTATCATCTATCCTCTTTCTCTCATCTATCTATCTATCTATCTATCTATCTATCTATCTATCTATCTATCTATCTATCTATCTACCTACCTACCTATCTACCTATCATCTATCTATCTCTCTTCTCCTCTTCCCTTCCCATTGCGTCTTCTTTCCGTGAGGTCTCTTCTTCCAGACCACCACAGCGCTGGGGGCTGGTCTTGCAATCGCCCCCCCCCTCTCCCCTCCTTAATCCTTTTAAGATGCTTTGAGTCTTTCTGGGCGAATTGGGGTGGGGGGTGGGGTCGTCGTACATGAGACCCCAGCCGATCCTCTTTGGCAGGAAGACCCGCTAATGACCCAGCCTGCCGGCGGAAAGCTCTCCTTCAATGGGAAACGAACGAACACTGGGGGTGGGGGGGTGGGGTGGGGGGAAATTGAGGCGGAATTGATGCAGGCAGGCACCGGTTGCTAAGCCGCAAAAAGGTTGTCACCTGTGCATATTTGCCACGCAGGTGTGCATGCCTTTGCAACCCGCGATCCTTCGTATATAAGTGGATCCGTGCGTTGATATAATTGCAAACGCCCTGCGCCCGTGTTCTCTCGACTTACCTTCCCCCGGGGCTGGGGGCCCACTGTCCACACTGCCCCCAAGGCCACCCGCCTGGCAGCCAGGGGGCGCCCACCCGGGCTCGCAATGGCAGTGCCCTCTGTTGTTACAAAGCTGCGGGTTGAAAAGGACAAGTTTTAAAAAAGAGGGTCGAGCCGGGAGAAGAGGGGAAACGAACGGACAAAATCTCCCACGGTTGGGGAGGGGTGTGTGTGTGTGTAAACCGGTGGCTGTGGGATCTCCCAGTGGTCTCCAATCTTTCTGGGATCCACCGCTAGGCTGCTAAAGGGGGCGGAAGGAGAAGGGAGGCAGAAGATAAGAGAGTTTTCTGATGTTGGAAAACCAGTTTTGGAGAAAGAGAAAATTTTGAGGGTGGGTGGGGGGAATATATATGTGACTTACCCCATGTCCGTTGCACTGGCACACGGGTAATTTTAAGGAGGAAACTTCCTGGCATCGCTGGTCGATGCAAACCTAGGAACAAAAACTGTGGGTCATTCTCCACTGATGACCGTCTATTTAACGACTGTGTGAAGTTATGAGCTTGCACTGATGACCGCGGCCGTCACAGGATCAAAATTCAGGGGCTTGGCACCCCGGCACAAGTTTACAACGGTGGCGGCATCCTATGAGATCACCGCTGAGGGCAAGGGAGCCAGATTGGTTTAACGACGGTGTGATTTGCTGAACGAACTGGTAGAATCCCACCCCCGATTCTCTCTGACCCCTCCCCCACCCCTAAAATCTGGGCCAGAAAAGTCCATCCTGAGGCTCACTCACTTTATGAGGACCACAATTTGTCCCGGATAACGTCCCGGCTTCCTCGACAACGTCGGTCGCCACGACAACCTTCAGAGCATCACGCAGGCAGTTGAGGGTCCTAAGTGTTCCATTGCGTGTTTTCTTGCACTGCAGCTGCCCACACCGGACGTCGCTGTGTGGGGAGAGACGGGACTATTTTAACCACGGTTTGTTTTTGTTTTTTTAAAAAAAATAACTTTCACGGTGCGCCGTGAAAAAGAACCCAGAAGTTGTGGGGAGGAAAGACGGAACTTGCCTCTTAGCGCAGGAGACGTAGGATCCAGCAGGATTCTGCCCACAGTTGCCCTGGGCATCTCCCCTCTGATTCAGAGACGCCACGCAGGCTTCTGTCGCGGGAACCGCGTCTGGGGAAAAAAAAATAATAATAAAATTTAGAAAGAGGCCATTTCTGCCAATAAATGTGATCCAGCGACAGGGCTCACCAGGTGAGCAGTTCACGGGGGTAAGACATCAACTAAGGTAGGATAAAGTGTTATCAGTTAATGGGGGTAAATAGAAGAACCAACAAAACAGCCAGTTTGTTCTAGTGGTTAAGAAAGTGGGGGCGGGTGAGTTCTAGTCCCAACTTAGACAGGAACGCTGATTGGGTGACATTGGGCCAATCACCAGGGGGATGGTGAGTTCTAGTTCCACCTTAGGTATGAAAACTGACTGGGTGACTTTGGGTCAATCACTAGGAGACTGGGAGTTCTAGTTCCAACTTAGGCATGAAAGCTGATTGGGTGACTTTGGATCAATCACCAGGAGACTGGGAGTTCTAGTCCCACTTAGGCACGAAAACTGATTTGGCGACAGTTTTGGGCCAATCACCAGGAGACGGGGAGTTCTAGCAGCGGTTTTATAATCAAACATGGACATATTTTAATGTCCCTGGGCCGCTTTTTTCTACCTCAACCATGTCTTTCACTTAAGAACTGCCCCATTTGCTTCAGCGTCGTGATGAAAAAGGTCGCCAATTTTTTTTAAAAAATCAGCCGCGACTCGCTCAACCAACGCTTTGCTTAGCAAACGGAAATGCCGCTTCCAATTGCCGTCGTACATTGGGGGCTGCCTGCATTCAATGCCAGGGAATCGAACCTCAGCTTACCGGGACCCCAACGGGCTTGGCACTGACTTAAGTATGTGGGGCAGATGCCCCCATGGCACACCGCCTTGCCGCCTTCACATAGGGTGCCATCCTGCTTGTAGGTGTTCGAAGGGCAGTGTGGGGAGGTCCCGTCGCAGAATTCGGGGAGGTCACATTCATTCTGGATTGGACGGCAAGTGTGCCCAGCGCTGCGTAGCTACACAAGGGGGAACAGAAAGAGGGGAGGGGAAATTACCAATACAGGTAGTCACTGACTTACAACGGTTTGTTTAGTGACCATCCAAATTTACAAGCAGCTGTCAACTAAAAACACTCCTTTGGTCTTTTTGGTTGCCAGCAGAAAGGGAGTGGGAGGGAAAGCAGTGCATTCCTTAAATGGTTCAGATAAATGCTAGGTAGCCGAAACTGTTGGCACGCAAGATTATTACTGGAGAGCAAGATTGGTGACTCTTGGCTATGGATGCGTCTCATTGGAGAATATACATCAGGGGTGGGAGTCAAATTTTTAACCACCGTGGACGTGGCTTAGGCGGTGGGCGTGGCTTGGTGGTCACGTGACTGGGTGGACATGGCTTGGTGGTCATGTGATTGGCTGGGCGTGGCCAACTCAACATCACTCACATCGAGGCATGCCTCTCCTCTCCTGGCCTCTCATGACTGTGGGGATGCTGCAACCGTCGTAAGTGTGAAAAAGGGTCATAAGTCACTTTTTTCAGTGCCATTGTGACTTTGAATGGTCACTCCACACAAGCAAAGTACCAGCAAAGGAGGGGAAAAAAACTCCAGAGAAGTTCCTGAGACAGGAAGTCTAGTCCTGCCAAGAATGTTAATAAGGGTTAATGGAGAGGCAGTTTCTGTAAGCAACCCCAGAATGTTTCCTTCCTGCCTTCCTGACAGGATTAGCCCAGTAATTTCTTCTAACAACCAGTTCTCTGAACTGCTTAGAATGTTAACAACTGGCTCTAGCGAATAGGTGCGAACTGGGAGAATCCCATCCCTGATATACACCCAGGGGGTGGGGGAAGACCAGTTTAAAGGGTGACAGTGAATTATGTGTCTCAGAGTGGGTGCACCCAGGTAACGCCGACATGTCAACTCATCATAAATCCATCTTTTTGACTCTGAGAAATGCGGCTAGAGACTTATGAGCTTTAATTTTGGGTTTTGCTGATTAGAGCGGTTTGAGGTTGTAGAAACGGCTGGGATATATTATTTTTCAAAAGTAAAAAAAAATAAAAATTGAAGTTGTGCGTTATTACCTTATTCTCCTGTGCTAAATGAAGTCGGAACTCCACACTTTCTTTTTCCTCTTCCCTTTTTCCTCCTTCCCTTTCCCCCCCTATTTTCGTCTTCCTTCGAATTTTACACTTTGTATAAAACGACTAAAAATTGGGCCGCTCGATGTGGAGCAAAGAGCCGGGAATTTCAAATGACAATTGAGGATCGAGGACAAGAACAGAATCCACGATTCTTCGGGATTGGGGAACGAAAAGGGCTCCTGGCCAAATCCTGGTTGGCATCGAAAGAGCGCTCAGGACGAAAGGAAGGGGTTTCCCTCTGTATTTTGGGGAGGGGGTATACCTTACCTTGCACTGGTGACAGCAAGATTGTCCGGTGGCACACTGGGCTCCTGGTACCAATTGGCAGGTGGTTGCATTGCAACAAGGATCCGTGCACTCCTGGAGAAGGAGGAGAAAATGGAAAGGGGGAAATAATCATAATAATAATCTTCTTTTAACAACCCCATAATCCCTTGTGGGGTGGAATCTGGGCAACTGAATGGAGCTGTGTGTTTACTGGCCGGATGCCCTTCCTGTTGCCGATACGGAGTTTTGTTCGGCAGATACATTCTCACTGTGCAGAGAGAGAGAAATATCTGCCCTCTACCTTAGGATCGAATTCGCAGCCTCCTGATTGTGAGGCCGGAGCTCCACCTGTAGGCCATTGCACCCCTCCAAATTTATCCACTTAAATCTTGTAGGATAACTACCACTATGATGTGTTCATTATAAATTTATCCCTTTAAAAGCATCATCATCATTTGTTTAACGACCCCATAATCCCTTGCTCCGTTCAGTCGGGGACAACCGAATGGAGCTAGCAGTGCGTTTCCTGGCCGAATGCCCTTCCTTTCGCCAGTGTGGAGTTTTGTTTGGCAGATGTATTCACATTGAGAAAAACATCTGTCTTACACCTAGAATTAAACTCACAGCCTCCTGGTTGGGAGGCGAGAGCTGAACCTCTAGGCTACCGCACCCCAAAGGGGAATAATAATAATAATAATAATAATAATAATACCTAGGCAAGCACTTAAAAACAATTGGCACTGGCAAAATCACCATTGGCGGAAGGTGCAGAAGGCCACCTTACTGGGATCTGCTCGCATAATCCGCCGATACATCACGCGGTCCTAAATGCTTGGGAAGTGTTCGACTAGTGATTTGGGATATGAAACCCAGCATGGTTATCTGGTTTGCTTTGTGCACTGTCGTTTTTTGTACAATAGCAATAGCAATAGCAACAGAAACAGCAACAGCAAACAAACAACAACTACAACCACAACTACTAATACTACTATTATCATTATCATTATTATTATTTGACTAAATCGATGGCTTCGGTTAAAGAAAAGAATGCCATTCGTTTTTGTTGCTACTCAGAAACCGTTTCTGGACTTTGTGCTCAAGGTATGGGGGGGAAAAAAAGGAGTGGTTGTGTGGCTTTTTTCAGTCTTTCTTACCAAAAAGAGGCCGCAGTCACACTCCTCTCCGGATTCTACCAGGCGGTTCCCGCAACGGGACTTCGCCAAACGGGCCGGCTCAGGCTGGTCCAGGAGGCAGCCCACCTGGTTGCTCTGGAAGATTTCTCGGAAGCGTTGCTGGCTGCAGGTGCTGAAGCTCAACCCGGGCATAATCCTGGCGAAGGAGAGAAGGGAGGCAGTTTCAGGGCGAATGCCGACTTTCGAAGCGTGGGTAATGGGAGGTGAGGGTGTGGATCTCTGCCTTGCTACTGGAGTTGGAGGGGATCTCGGAGGTCTTCTAGTCTGCCCCCCTGCTCAGAATAGGGAATATCAGAGTTGGAAAGGACCGAAGAGATCTTCTAGTCTGACCCCCTGCCCAGAATAGAGGATATCAGAGTTGGGAAGGACCGAAGAGATCTTCTAGTCTGACCCCCTGCCCAGAATAGAGGATATCAGAGTTGGAAAGGACCGAAGAGATCTTCTAGTCTGACCCCCTGCCCAGAATAGAGAATATCAGAGTTGGAAAGGACCGGAGAGATCTTCTAGTCTGACCCCTGCCCAGAATAGAGGATATCAGAGTTGGAAAGGACCGAAGAGATCTTCTAGTCTGACCCCCTGCCCAGAATAGAGGATATCAGAGTTGGAAAGGACCGGAGAGATCTTCTAGTCTGACCCCCTGCCCAGAATAGAGGATATCAGAGTTGGAAAGGACCGAAGAGATCTTCTAGTCTGACCCCCTGCCCAGAATAGAGAATAACAGAGTTGGAAGGGACCTAAGAGATCTTCTAGTCTGACCCCCTGCCCAGAAGACAGAATAACAGAGTCGGAAGGGACCTCAGAGGTCTTCTAGCCCACCCACTTGCTCAAGCAGCAGACCCTCTAGCATTTCAGACAAATGGTTATCCAATCTCTTCTTGAAAACCTCCAGTGATAAAGCAACCACAACTTCTAGTGGCAAGCGGTTCCACTGGTTAATTGTTCTCACTGTCAGGAAATTTGTTTCAATATTTGAGCGGCTACCCCAAAGAAAAGGGAGGGGGTCAGTCTATTCTCCAAAGCCCCTGAGAAGGCAGGACAAGAAGCAACAGATGGAAACTAACCGAGGACAGAAGCAACCTGGAACTAAGGAGAAACTTTCCAACAGAACAATTAAACAGTGGAACAGCCTGCCACTAGAAGTTGTGGGTGCTCCAACTCTGGAAGTTTTTTAAAAGATGTTGGAGAACCATTTGTCTGGAATGGGATAGGGTTTCCTGCCTGAGCAGGGGTTGGACTAGAAGACCTTTAAGGTCCCTTCCAACTCTCTTTTATTATTTTGTTTTTCACTTCCAATGCTCCGCGATGTTTCAAATCACTCTGGGGAAAAAAAAACAACCAGCGAGAAATTCTCCAGTTCCCGGAAAAATGAACTAGGAAAAATGGAAGCTGACTTTGGGAGCCAGGAAGACATTCGCACACTCACCCGGTCGGTGCTTCCATGATGCACTTCCGGCTCTGGGGACGGATGGAAGTGTTGCAGCCGCAGCCGTCGCTGTCGTGGGCGAGACCGAGATTGTGGCCAAGTTGGTGTGAAAGAGTGGAAGCCATGATTAAGGAGCTAATGGAGTGGCCCTGGGGCGGAAAACAAACCAGGAATCAAGAAAAGGGAATTGTACACTTCCAGCTTCATGCAAAACAACTAGTTTCTAAAGGCCTCGACGTATAACAATTCATTTAGCAACCGTTCGACGTTCAAAACAGCACTAATACGTGACTTACGGCCGGTCCTCGCCCTTACGACCATCGCGGCATTCTCATGACCCGGGGGTCATAATTCAGAAGCCAGCTAGGAAGTGGTGTTCACACTATCCCAGGATGCTTGTAATTGCCGTCAATTGGTGCTAGTCGCCAGGTTTCTAAATTTCAATCCCTTGACCGTGGGAATGTTGCAATGGTCGTAAGTCTGAGGATTGGTCGTAACTCTCTTTTTAAAGTGGCTTGTAACCTGGAATGGATGCTTCAAGAAAAGCTCATAAGTGTCAGGATTCCAACCGTTGCTCTGATTAAATCATGAGCCTTGAGCCACACTCCCAAAACTTACAAAGATTTATTTGAAGTTAACATTCTACGTCCTGCACTAACCTGGGTGTAGCCAACTCTGAGATACGTACTTCACTGTCTGTCACCCTTGATCCTGCTTTTCCCCCCACCCCTCTGGGTATATCATCCAACGAAACACATCCATAGCCCAGAGTCGTCAATCATGCTCTCCAGTTAGATTTTTGCACGACAGAAGCTTCAGTCATCTAATCAGTCTTTGAAGAAAATATGAATAGAATGGACTTTCGATTCCACACTGCCGTCTGTTCTTTGAAACTTTCCCCAATTCTTTCTGTTGTCAACTATAAAACATATATACAGTATTGTTTTATGAGTTGACAGTATGTGGAGAACCATCTGTCTCCCGAAAGCGAAGATTTTCTGAGTTTTCTTTAACCAGATTTATTGAAAGGGAAGTTTAAGTTTAAAGGCCACCTGTAAAATTTGACACATCTAATTTATCTTGGGGAATCTTTGATCTTCTTGCTAATCGGCCGCGGTTCTTCCGGGCTAAGCGGCCGAAGGGAGTAAAAAAACAAAAAAAAACAAAGGGACCCTCGCCATGTTTTTGCAAGCCCCCTCTCCCCCCGTCGCCGAGAAGCCCCTCCCCCCTCCTCCTCTTCGACTCACCATGCTGATCCCACCGGATCGTTTTGAGCAAATGGATCCTTGGGTCGACGCGCCGATGACCCCGGCGGGAAACGGAGGGCCGCTATGGCGGAAAAGGAAGAGTTTGCATGAATAAACCCGCCCAAAACAAAGCAAAAATTAAACTCAAGAGTTCTGTGGTTTTGCAGGAGTTGTGCCACAATGGTTTTAAGCGGGTTGGAAGTTTGAAGGACCCCCGTAATGAGGATTTGGGGTTTGGTGGGAGGGGTTACCCCACGTTTAACAGGCAAGGGGAAATGTCCCCCCAGTCACTTGGGAATCTTGTGGTAGCAGAGGGAAGGGATAGGAGGAGACTAGCTCCTCCCCTTAGCTCTGTAAGACCCACCCTCTGCAGGGCTCCGCCCCTCCCTAGTTTCTGGATTCTGGCACCCAAGTGGCTAGTCCCTTTGAAGGATGAATTCATATAGGCACCAACCCACAGAGGACAATCGCCAAGCGTGGTTTCCCTTCTGTGGGTTTCGGGGTTTTCCTTCTTTTGTAATTTTCTCTCTCCTTTCCTTTTTTTTTTCTCCTTTTGCCTTTGTGTGTGTGTGTGCGTTTGTGTATGTGTCAGTGTCGACTCCTAGCAAATGCCTGGAGTGGATCCTGCAGTTCCCTGGACAAGGTTTTTTTTTTGCAGAAAGTGCAAATTGATAGACTCCTGTTCAAGCACTGGGTTGGACTAGATGACCTCCAAGGTCCCTTCCAACTCTTCTTGTTCTATATTCTGCGTTAAGCAGTTTGCCATTGCCTCCTTCCGGGGGCTGAGAGAAAGGGACTGGCCCAAGGTCACCTGAATGGCTTTGTGCCTAAGAACTCACGGCCTCACGGTTTCTAGCTTGATGCTACAACTCTACACCAAGTTGTCTTTCTTTCTTTCTTTTCTTTCTTTCTTTCTTTTCTTTCTTTCTTTCTTTCTTTCTTTCTTTCTTTCTTTCTTTCTTTCTTTCTTTCTTTCTTTCTTTCTTTCTTTCTTTCTTTCTTCCTTCCTTCCTTTCTTTCTTTCTTTCTTTTTCTTTTTCTTTCTTTTTCTTTCTTTCTTTTTCTATTTCTTTCTCTTTCTTTCATTCTTTGTTCCTCTTTCTTTGTCTCTCTGTCTCTCTGTATCTCTCCCTCTGTGTGTCTGTCTCTCTAAGTTTCTGTGTGTGTGTGTGTGTGTCTGTCTGTCTGTCTCTCTCTCTCTCTCCATTTTTTGCACTGAGCTAATCAAAAATACATTGTAAAAAAAACCCCAAGTTGCTAGTCCTCTTGCTGACCCAAGATCCTGCCTGCGCCTGACGTCTTACACAATGAGCTGGACGTTGTCGTGGGGAATCCGGGGCAGCAAATCCTTCTCTCTCCACTCCAGGAACCGCTGGAGAATCTCTTTTGTGCTTCCGCTTGTCGACACCCGGTTGCCGTTATTCCAGACTTCAGCGCCGACGAGAGCCACCCGCAAACCCAGAATCCTGTAGAACTGGAAGGAAAGAAGGAAAAAAAGAACCATCGGATTTTGCACAGAGAGCAGACGCCAGACGATGAACGGTTGTAAGTTGAGAACAGCCTGCGTAACGTAGCTACTCCACAGGGCCCTATTAGGCTAGATGTATTATATATCTATGGATTTATATATATGTATATATTTAAAACCGTCTTTAAACTGCTTTTAATCATCCTTTGTTGCATCCAGATTAGCCTCCTGGGCAGGCTTTTCCCATTTGGGTGCTCAATCTAGATGTAGGATAAGATGGGATTCGGAGTTTCCTCTCTGCTTAGAGAGAGTTGGAAGGGACCCTTGGAGGTCATCTAGTCCAACCCATTGCTGAGGCAGGGGACCCTATAATATTTCTGACAAATGGTTGTCCAGGGTCTTCTTGAAAACCTCCAGTGATGGAGAAGGGAGGGAGGGAGGAGAGAGGGAGGGAGGGAGGAAGACTAGTAGAATAACAGAGAAGGAAGGAAGGAAGGAAGGAAGGAGAGAAAGGAGGGAGGGAGGAAGACTAGTAGAATAACAGAGAAGGAAGGAAGGAAGGAAGGAAGGAAGGAAGGAAGGAAGGAAGGAAGGAAGGAAGGAAGGAAGGAAGGAAGGAAGGAAGGAAGGAGAGAACTGAGGAAGGAGGGAGGGCGGAAGGAAGGAGAGAATTGAGGAAGGAGGGAGGAAGGAAGGAGAGAAAGGAGGAAGGAAGAAAGGAGAGAAAGGAGGGAGGGAGGAAGACTAGTAGAATAACAGAGAAGCAAGGAAGGAAGGAAGGAAGGAAGGAAGGAAGGAAGGAAGGAAGGAAGGAAGGAAGGAAGGAAGGAAGGAGAGAACTGAGGAAGGAGGGAGGGAGGAAGGAAGGAGAGAATTGAGGAAGGAGGGAGGAAGGAAGGAGAGAAAGGAGGAAGGAAGGAGGAAGGAAGAAAGGAGAGAAAGGAGGAAGGAAGGAGGAAGGAAGAAAGGAGAGAAAGGAGGGAGGGAGGAAGTTTAGTAAAATAACAGAGAAGGAAGGAAGGAAGGAGAGAATTGAGGAAGGAGGGAGGGAGGGAGGAAGGAGAGAAAGGAAAGAAAAAACAAATGTCGGAATCGCAGCTCACCCCATCCATGTGGCTGGCGATTTCCAAGATCCGCGTTCGAGTCCGGTTGAGGTTCGGATCCAACTTGAACTGAAAGGCGGAACGATTGGTGTCAGGAGTGGGATAAACATGGGAGTTTTCAGCGGGGCTCCCTAGATCTATCCTAGGGGATTCCTGCGGCTTTGAGGGAATCAAACTTGCACCTAGGGTGTGAAGGTGGGGCGAGCAGAGGGGGAGGGAAGAAAGAGGGTCTTACTCGCTGAGATCTAGCCACATGAGAGTTCAATTGACACTTAACTATCCCTTCAATTCTGGCCCTGTAATATATTTTTTGTTGTGGTTCCCCTGCAGATTTCTGCCAGAAATGACTTGATAAGCCTGCTCCCTCCCCCAAAATAAAATAATTGGGTCTGGGGGCAAATTGGGGAGGGTAGAAAAAGACAGTCCTCACCTCGGCGTGGTCGGCCACGATCACCAGCTCCACGTAGCCACGTTCGATCTCTGCTTCTCGCTTCACCTAACAGAAAGCAGATAATCGGAGTTGGAAGGGACCCCATTTTGTTTTTCTGTACTCCGGAGTGAAACATTTTTTAAGGCGTTCGATTCAGCCCTACCCGTTTGGGCTCCAGAGGTGGGGGAAAGCGTCGGCGCCGCGTGCAAACCCCGGCGGGTGGTTTCATTCCTTCGAGTCGGTAGGCCCTCATCTGCCCATCTGGAGTAGACTCCAAGCTGTAGCTTCGAATCCAGGAGATGGTCAGGAGACCACTAGGTGATCGAGAGAGAGAGAGAGAGAGAGAGAGAGAGAGAGAGAGAGAGAAAGTCATGTTTAAAAGTGCAATATTTTGGATTTCTTTGGCGTTCAGGGTGATGAATTTGCTCAAATTTTGGGGGAAATGCGCCCGAGAGGCATGCTATTCAGTCAAAAATTTGGCGTTCGCCTCGCCTGTTTACTTCTTTTCCCTGCTTTTCCTTCCGGGTCTGCTGGAATGGGGGAAAAAATGGGAATAATTTTGCTTTGGATGGAGATTTGTTTTTGTTTAAAGTTCTTCGAAATAGACCAATCAACACGATCCGATCGCAGCGGGGCCGCTCGGCGCATCGCTGAGCCTCGGGGGTCTCTGCAAGGCGTTGATTTTGGATGGCTTCAGGTGAGTGCTGCAGGATGCAACTACTGGTTGGGGATTATGGGATTTGCAATAGGGCTGTCCCCTGGATGATCAGCAAAAGGTGGCGTCCCAATGCCTCAGGAAAAGCAAGGGTAGAAAGTGAAAGTGAAAGCAACAGGAAGGGGGGAAGGGAAGGATAAAAGGACAGCGGAAACAAACCACTGTAGCGAGGAAGGAGAAAGCGAAAGCAAAGCTTGGCGAAGGGAAGGATAAATGAAAGGGAAAAACGAACCCGGAGAAGGAGGCAAAAAGTGAAAGCGAAAGCGAAAGTGAAGAGGGGGATAAAATAAAATGGAAAACGAACAAGGAGAGGAAGGAGAAAGCGAAAGCGAAAGCAGAGGGCGAGGAAGGAAAGGGAAGGACAAAATGAAAGGGAAAGTGAACACGGAGAAGAGGAAGGAGAGACTGACAGCGAAAGCGGGGGGGATGAGGAAGGAAAGGAAGGAGAAAGTGAAACCGAAAGTGAATGTGGAGGAGAGGAAGGAGCAAGGAAAGCGAAAGCAAAGGGAGGGGAAGTAAAGTGAACATGGAGGAGGAGAAGGGAAAAGCGAAAGCGAAAGTAAAGGAAGGAAGGAAAAGGAACATGAAGGAGAGGAAGGGGAAAGCGAAAGCAAAAGTAAAGGGAGGGGAAGGGTAAATGAACATGGAGGAGAGGCAGGGAAAAGCGAAAGCGAAAGTAAGGGGAGGGGAAGGGAAAGGGAACAAGAAGGAGAGGAAGGGGAAAGCGAAAGCGAAAGTAAGGGGAGGGGAAGGGAAAGGGAACAAGAAGGAGAGGAAGGGAAAAGCGAAAGCGAAAGTAAAGGGAGGGGAAGGGAAAGTGGACATGGAGAGGAAGGGAAAGCGAAAGCGAAAGTAAGGGGACAGGAAGAGAAAGGGAAAGTGAACATGGAGGAGAGGCAGGGAAAAGCGAAAGCGAAAGTAAGGGGAGGGGAAGAGAAAGGGAACAAGAAAGAGAGGAAGGGAAAAGCGAAAGCGAAAGCAGAAGGCGAGGAAGGAAAAGGAAAGATAAAGTGAAAGTGAAGATGGAGGAGAGGAAAGAGAATGAAAGTAAAGGGAGGGGGGAGGGAAGGGGGAAAAAATGAAAGTGAAAATGAACATGCTTCCGGGATCTTGTCCGTCCTTACCTTACGCCCGAGCAAACACAGACGCTGGCCCAAGAGTCGGGGTACCCTCGGATGCTACCCCGATAACAGCAGTTGCCCTAATAAAAAAAAAAACGACCAAACAAACCAGAGCAAAGGGCTTAGATCTTAATTCGTCTGAAACAAACCACAACATTCCTCTTTTGCACGCTATAAAATATACACAAGCCAGCGTTTCACCGATGGAATCCAGGCTTGTTCAGGGCACAACAGAGGGAACGGGTAAGCCAAGGTTTAACCTCCAGGTCTGCTGAATGCTACCTCCCATCAGAATAAGGAAATGGGGATTGGGGGGGCGTCAGCTGTGACCCCCCCACATCTTCAGAGGGGTACCCAAACTCATTTTTGCAACATCCCCATGGGGGCATTTTATGTTAAAACGTCTTCGGTAGATCCGTTCAACAAATGGTTCCATATTTGGGCTTGTTCGAGACAACTCAATTGGGTCCCAGGTAGAGGCGAATCTTTGCTCCTGCTTTGGAGCAGGGGGTTGGGCTAGATGGCTCCCAAGGTCCCTCCCGACTCTGTTCTTCTACGTTCTCTGTTCATTCCACTGAAGGCTGATCACTGGCATGTAAAACCCAGAAAATAAAACTGTGGGCCTTACCGCCGAGTCGGTGGGATGCACCGTTCTCGTCCCGTTTGGGAGATAGTAGGTTAACCCCGAGCTGCCCGTCATCAGCTCTCTGCGAAGGAAAAAAATAACAAAAACAAACCAACATTCAACAGAAATGCCATCACAACAAGCTATGTTGGGTCTTTGGCTCAGCTGGGCCTCTCCAGAATCTGTTCCTCTTTCCGGCACGCTGCGAAGAAACTTCGCGTGCAAGAAAGGCGGTTTATTTTATTTATTTTTTAAATAAAAATACCGCTTTTATCACCTTCAAACTCCTAGTTCTTCCTCCAGGGTGTTTTAAGACCGACTGTTCCTGCCTAGGGAAGCTCTACTGAATGCTCAGGGCTGAAGTCTTCCCAGTGCATTAGGGCCTTAGGCTTTCCTGGGGCTTTCTCTTTTTCTTTAAAAAAAAAAAAAGCAAATCTGAATTTATATTTGCATATCGAACCCCCAAATCAGAGGGGACCCTTGAGGTCATCCAGTCTGACCCCCCCTCCCCTCTCCTCCAAGATCAAGGCACGGTCTCCCCGTTCGAGGCACCAACAACAACTTCGATTCGGCTGATGGGATTGCAACCATTTGGGGGGGAACCCTTCTCTTAGGACTTCGGGGACCCCTTCCAACCGGGAAACCCCCAACACTCTGGCAACACCGCTGCCACACACACACACATGCCTGCCGCCTCACCGATTCTGTGCCAAATCCACGAGGAGACCCTCCCCTTCCACCTCCAGAGCCAGTTGCAAGCGAGGAGGGAATCCGTGGGGATCCTTTAAAAGAAAAGGAAAAAAAAAAGAATTGGGTGGGTGGGAAATAAGGAGGGGACCTCCCGTTTTGGAGCAGGGAGCTCGGGAGGCCATACAAACCACCCCTTGCCCGCTTTCCCCTCCGCCTCCTGGGTTGGGGGCTGCCGGCGTGCTTCAGAAGGTGTCTGCCACACATCCCTTCCGTGCCGCACCCAGGGTTTTCCTGCCCTATAGTAATAGGCGGAAATGTGTCCGTCCCCCGTCCCCCGGCGTCCCCCGTCCCCCCGTCATCCATGGCACTGGGGGTGGGGGCACAGAGGAGGCGGGGCGGGGTGAGGCAGAGGAGATGAGCTCATCCAACCGGCTCAACCACCGGCGGCTGCCCAAACAGGCTGGTGGTGCGATTGAACGCCTTGCTCAAAGCAAACCGACTTTTTTCGGGGTTGGGGGGTGTGTGGGAAGCGCCTTACCGACGGCAACTCGAGGGGCACGATTCTCGGGGTGACCAGCCACGAACACAGGCCAAGTGGAGGGCGCCAGGGTGGGAGGGGTGGACCGGAAGCATCTGCAAAGAGGAAACGTTGGTTTTAATGGGAGGGGAGGAGGGGAGGAGGGGTCTTCTTTGAAGGGGGGAGGACGGAGGGGGTGTCTTCTCCTGTGCACCAGAAGTTGGATTTCCACATTGGTTGGGGGAGGGAATCTCTCAGTGCGGGGTGGGGTGGGCTTCCACTCCCAGAATCCCCCAGCCTGCATGCTTTAAGAGGATGGACTCCAACTCCCAGAACCCCCAGCCTTCATGCTTTTAGAGGGGTGGGCTTCCACTCCCAGAATCCCTCAGCCTTCATGCTTTTAGAGGAGGGCTTCCACTCCCAGAATCCCTCAGCCTGCATGCTTTAAGAGGGGTGGGCTTCCACTCCCAGAATCCCTCAGCCTGCATGCTTTAAGAGGGGTGGGCTTCCACTCCCAGAATCCCTCAGCCTTCATGCTTTTAGAGGGGTGGGCTTCCACTCCCAGAATCCCCCAGCCTTCATGCTTTTAGAGGGGAGGGCTTCCACTCCCAGAATCCCTCAGCCTGCATGCTTTAAGAGGGGTGGGCTTCCACTCCTAGAATCCCTCAGCCTGCATGCTTTAAGAGGGTGGGCTTCCACTCCCAGAATCCCTCAGCCTTCATGCTTTTAGAGGGGTGGGCTTCCACTCCCAGAATCCCCCAGCCTTCATGCTTTTAGAGGAGGGCTTCCACTCCCAGAATCCCTCAGCCTGCATGCTTTAAGAGGGTGGGCTTCCACTCCCAGAATCCCCAGCCAGCATGCTTTAAGAGGGGTGGGCTTCAACCCCCAGAATCCCCCAGCCTTCATGCTTTAAGAGGGGTGGGCTTCCACTCCCAGAATCCCCCAGCCTGCATGCTTTAAGAGGGGTGGGCTTCCACTCCCAGAATCCCCCAGCCTGCATGCTTTAAGAGGGGTGGGCTTCAACCCCCAGAATCCCCCAGGCAGCCTGCTTTAAGTGGGTTGGACTTCAACTCCCAGAATTCCATTCTGACCAGCTCAGAGCAGCGCATAATCGTGCCCTACCGTCCCTGTCCTGCTATTCCCCAATGATTAGTTCCTATTTCTTATATTTAAACTTACGTTTATTCTTATTTTTGTTATATTGTAAGCTTTTGACAAAAATAAATAAAATAAAATAAAATAAAATCCTCAGCCAGCTTGGTTTAAGGTACGTGGACTTCAACTCCCAGAATCCCCTGGCCAGCATGTTTTCCATCAAATATCCCTGTTGAAGGCATATTATATTTGATGCATCTCACTTGGGGAGCCAGACTATGTCCAGCACCCACTTATTTGCTCTGGAAGCCACCAAAACTTTTGCCAGGAGGGTGCTAGTCCTCATGAAAATCCAATTCCCCCCCCCCCATATATCTATAATTTTTGCCCATCTTAAAATTGGTGTAAGATTGAAAAACAGTGATTTATTTAGCTGCTGGGAATTAAACTCCTGAGGTTTTCATCAAAAAATCTTAAGGACTAGGAACCGGAGGAGGCCCTTGGCCCAGAGGAGATTCTTTTAAATCAGCAGTTAAGGAGCAGTTTCTTTTGGATGATGGGAATTGTAGTAGCCGGACAGGGACGATGGATGGCACCACCGGAGTTTGGGTTTGATTCTTTCTATTATCTATCTCAATTTTTCCCCCTGCCTGGTGGGCCCCAAACAGATTTCATCATCATCACCCCTCCCTTTGGTTCCAAGCCTGCACAGCCAGCCGGTGGGGCTGATGGGAGATGTAGTCCAGGTTGAAGAAAGCCTGAGCTGGGGGGGAGAAAACAGCACTTGACTGGGCCCTTCAGACTTGTGGGGGGAAAGGCTCTGTCCATGACTCCGACGCCCCCAGACCCAATTCCCAGCCTCTGAGCGAGCTGTAGGAGGGACTTGGCCCCCAATGTCCCCAGACCCAATTCCGTCCTGCGAGTGAGCTGTCATGGGAGGGGGTTCTTTGCATCAGACCAGACCCCCGACACCCCCAGACCCAATTCCCAGCCTCCATGCAAGCTGTACGTGGAGGAAACTTGGCCCCCAACGTCCCCAGACCCAATTCCGTCCTGCGAGCGAGCTGTCACAGGCGGGGGGTTTCTTTGCATCGGCTCCCAATGCCCCCAGACCCAATTCCCAGCCTCCATGCAAGCAGTACGTGGAGGAAACTTGGCCCCCAGACCCAATTCCCAGCCTCCGAGCCAGCTGTACTTGGAGGAAACTTGGCCCCCAACGTCCCCAGACCCAATTCCGTCCTGCGAACAAGCTGTCACGGTGGGGGGAGTTCTTTGCCTCAGATCCCCACGCCCCCAGACCCAATTCCCAGCCTCCAGAGCCAGCTGTGGGGAGGGGAAAACTTTGCCCCGACGCCCCCAGACCCAATTCCGTCCTGCGAGCGAGCTGTCACGGTGGGGGGAGTTCTTTGCCTTCGACCCCGACGCCCCAGACCCATTTCCCAGCCTCCAGAGCGAGCTGTGGGGAGGGGGAATCTTTGCCCCCGACGACCCCAGACCCAATTCCCAGCCTCCGAGCGAGCTCAGCCCTCTTCCAGGCACCCACCAACCGCAACGCACCTTCCCGGGGTGCGTGTGTGTGTGTTTACAGCAGGCTGCTCCGATCCTCCGCCCCCTCCCCAGTCTATCCCCCTCCCCTCCCTCCCCTCGTGGTGGTGGTGGGTGGTCTCCCCTCGCCCGGCCCCCTCACCTGCCACGCATCCCCAGGACGCCAAGAGCAGCACCAGCAGCACCAGCAACCGCGGCCCCGTTTCTCTTCTCCGAAGCGCCATCCTCACACTTTGGGGGGGTCACTCCGGCCTGGCTCAAGAGCCGGGAAGGACGGGGTCGTGCTCCGGGCTCCGGACTGCGGCTCGGTTAGTCGGTATCCGGAGCCGCCACCGGCGCAAGAGGTGGCTCTTGAGCCTTTGCAACCCGCCGCCTCCTCTTCCTCCTCTTCCTCCTCCTCCTCTGGCTCCTGCCTCCGCCTCGCATTGCAACGCCGCTGCAGCTGCAGCAGGGCCCGCCCGAGAAACGGGAACTTCCTGCCGGCCGCCCTTCCCTGGCCTCCGCCCGGCGCTGGCTCGGCTTCCCCCGAGCAAATCCCACCCCACCCCACCCCACCCTCCGAGGGCCAAAGTCCCGCGGGGCGCGCCCGGCCCAAGAGCCAGAAGCTCCGCTGCCTTTCCGACGCTTTCGCTTGCAGCAGCTGCAAGCTCTGTGTGTGTGTGTGTGTGTGTGTGTGTAAGGAGGGGAAGGGGGCTTCTTCTCCCTCCCCGCGGGCAGGCGGGGGTCGACCTGAGGTGGGGGGCTATCCGGGACGAGAAGAGAGGAAGGGGAGGGAAAGGTTGGCGCTGGTCCTGCGCTGCGCCCTTGGGAGCGCTTGGCTGCTTGGGGGGAAGAGACCCCCCCACCGTGGGAAGGCTGGGGTGGGGGAGATTGGGGAGGGGGAGGGTCCTGGCTAGAGGCGGAGGGAATTGTCAAGGGTCGCGGGGTGGGTGGGTGGGTTTCTCCCTGGATGTTTGAAATGCAGAGTCTACCTTCCTTCCTTCCTCCCTCCCTTCTTTTTCCTTCCTCCCTCCCTCCTTCTCTCTTCCTTCCTTCTTTCCCTCCCTCCTTTCTCTATTTTCTCCTTCTGTCTTCTCTGTTCCTCCCTTCTTTCTTCTTTTCCTTCCTTCCTTTTCCTTCTTTCCTTCTTTCCCTTCTCTATTCCCTCTCTCACACTTCTCTGTTCCTTTCTTCTTTCCCTCCCGCCCTTGTCTATTCTTCCCTCCCCCTCTTCTCTTATTCCTCTCTCCCTCCCTTCTTCTCTATTCCTTCCTTCCTTCTTCTTTTTTCTCCCTCCCTTCCCTTCCCTTCCTTCTCGTTTTCTTTCTTTCCTTCTTTCCCTTCTCTATTCTCTCTCTCTCTCTGTTCCTTTCTTCTTTCCCTCCTCCTCTTCTCTAGTCCTTCCTTCACTGCAACTATAAATAATCCACAACTTATACAAGCAACTGCTGTCCAATGCAGACCCTTAAACCAGGGGTCCCCAAACTTGGCACCTTTAAGACTGGTGGATTTCAACTCCAAGAATCCCAAACTTGGCACCTTTAAGACTTGTGGACTTCAACTCCCAGAATTCCTGAGCTAACATGACTGGAGGAGGAGGAGGAATTCTGGGAGTTGAAGTCCACAAGTCTTAAAGGTGCCAAGTTTGGAGACCTCTGCCCTAAACAAAACCTTTCTTTTAAAAAATCCTCCATTTAAGGCAGGAAAAATGCCACGATTTAATCGGCGTAGCCCCTTCCCCCGTCGCTGCTCTCGTCGTCGGAAACCAGATCGTCCGGATTGCAGGCAAAACAGATTTTGCCAAGGTCTTTCCAGCAAATTCGGCAGTAAACCGTCTCGCAGTCGGGATTCGAACACACCAACGAATTGCGGGATTCGGGCCGGTTGCAAAGAATGCATCGGCGAACCAGGAACCGCTTCAGGAATGGACACCAGCGTCCGATCTGGTTCAGCAGTGGCTTTCTCTAAAAAGGGAGACAAATTTGGAGTTGAAATCCCCCATCATTTTCCCCAAACCCCAAATAAAAATAAAATAAAATTGATATCGTAGGCCTCCCGGAAGCAAATTCTTTGCAAAATAAAGTAGCTGTGATTTGTTGAAGCCAAAGGCCTTCCAACTTGGCAAGTTTTATGACTTGCGGACTTCAACTCCCAGAATTCCTGAGCTAACATGACTGGAGAAGGAGGAGGGATTCTGGGAGTTGAAGTCCACAAGTCTTAAAGCTGTCAAGTTGGAAGACCCCTAGGTTAGATAGATGGAGAAAGAGGGGTAGAATAGATAGATAGAAAGAGAGATAGATAGAATAGATAGAGGGAGAGAGAGAGAGAAAGAGAATAGATAGAATAGAATAGATAGATAGAGAGAGGTAGAATAGATAGAAAGAGAGAGAGAGAGAATAGATAGAATGGGTACATAGATAGATCAAGAGTCTTCAAACTTGGCAAGTTTATGACTTGTGGACTTCAACTCCCAGAATTCCTGAGCTAACATGACTGGAGGAGGAGGAGGAATTCTGGGAGTTGAAGTCCACAAGTCATAAACATAAGCTGTCCAGTTTGAAGAAGATTTAAGTCATCAAGAAAAAAAAAACATTTTAGGATTTCCCCGTTTTGCAAAAAAAACAGGGCAGGGGGAGAGAGTTGCTCGACTTAACAACCGCAATGGAGCCTGTTGTTAAGCGAGACAGGCCCCCTCAAGGGAGTGGGGCCCCGTTTTTTAACCCCCTTTCCTCGCCGCCGTCGTTAAAAGTGAACCGTTGCCGTTGTTCAATGAAGAACGGGCTAGTTATGTTAGAAAGCGGTTTTCCCCAACTCGTCGCAAGGTTGCCAAAGGGGATGACGTGAACTCTGCCACCGTCGTAACTATGAGTCCACTGCCTGGAAAGTGACCCTAAGGACTGGAACCTGCCCAAGAAAAGGAGATTTGGAGAACTGCCAATGGGCGTCCAATCGACTGGATTTTGGCCACAAAGGACCAAATTAAAAAAATTGGTGCTTGGGTGGGCACGGATACCAACCCTGCTGTGGGGACCGAAGGAGGGAAACGCCCATCCGTTCCTGCCCAGGGGTGGAGTGCCCCCCCACCCTGAAGGAGACTGCCAACTAACAGGGCGGGGTCGCGGGTTCGAGTGCCGCTCCGTGCTGGAAGCCGAGCGCCACATGCCAAAAATATTTTGCAGAAGCAGAAATTCAGCCGGAAATAGCCAGGCGGAAGGTCAGCTGGCTTGGCTGACAAGCATCAATCTCTGTTTTAGACACAGAGTGGAGAGAAATAGTCCTCCTCGACTTACGACTGCAAGGGAGGCCCAAATTTCCTTTCCTTTTTTTTTTTCCTTTTTATTTATTTCAATCTACTGTTGTGGTTTGCCGGGCTGAGGTCTCGGAGAGCGAGGACTCAGGCGAGGGGCTTTGCGTGCGATGCGAGGATGGGCCCAGGACCGTCGGAAAGTGGGGTGCTGTCTTTGGAGATTGGGGAGGCTGGCAACCGTGAGGAAGAGGACCCCGAGGAGCCTGGGCCCAGTGTGCGTGTGCGCAGGGCTGTTTGAAGGAAAGATAGATAGATAGATAGATAGATAGATAGATAGATAGATAGGTGATAGATGATAGATAGATAGATAGATAGATAGATAGATAGATAGATAGATAGATAGATAGATAGATAGATAGTGTAAGGCTGCAAGGTGATGGCTTCAAGAGATAAAAGCCAGCTGAGAAACCGGAGCTCTTTGCAGGAAGCAAAAACGTTTTTGCACTCAAGCCTGGTGGACATTTGCAGGATCTTGGTTGGTGTTTGGAGACACTTTGTGTTTGAAATACTTCTTGGCAACTTTATCTGGTGTTCTTGGCAGCCTCGCACCACTCGTTCTTATCAGAGACAATTAGTTTTAATAGTCTTTTAACCGTGAATTAAGAAAATTAGCAGAGAAGCATTGAAAGCCTTTGTTTTTATCTCTGTTTGGTCTGTGTTTGGGTCAGAACATCCACACATTACACATCAACACATAAACAGCGTGGCACCCATACGTCGTACATTTTAGTACAAGCCAAAGGAATAAAACCAACCATATCTCTTGATACACATATTGACATGCAATTATAATCCTTCCTTCCTTCCTTTTTCAACATTTCAATGCTCTCTTCTAGTGACGGCCACCGTATCATTTATAGACATACCGAATCATTTCGTTATTCAATTTCCTCTCCTATTTATTTTTATTTTTAAATAAAACTTCTCGTTGAAGGCGGCGGTGTGGTTCCAGGTTTCACATCTCCTTCCTTGCCAGAATGGTGGAGTGAATCCCTTTCTTCTTATTATTTTTTTTAAAAAGGGGGAATTTCTTCTCGTGTCGTGGTTTTTTTTCCTCAACCTGGCCTACCTCGCAGGGCTGGTGTGCTGGGGTTTACTCACCACTCTCTTGCGCCTCCGAGCTCGCAGAATGATGCGTTTGCGCTGCACAATGACAAAAGCCATGCGCCGACGCAACATCTCGTTGTAGAGGTAGATAATTCGCTTCTTCTCACGCTGTCAGAAAGAGAGAGAGAAAAAAAATAAGGATCAAATCACGTGCTGGCTGGGGGATTCTGGGAGTTCTAGTGCACCTGGGCTGACTGGGGGATTCTGGGAGTTCTAGTTCACCCGTGCTGGTTTCAGGGTTCTGCTGGCTAGGAGATTTTGGGAGTTGTAGTTTACCCGTGCACGTGCTGGCTAGGGGATTCTGGGAGTTGTAGGCCACCTGTGCTGGCTGGGGAATTCTGGGAGTTGTAGTCCATCCATGCTACCTGGGGGATTCTGGCTGTTGTAGTCCATTTAGGCTGGCTGGGCGTTTTGGGAGCTGTAGTTCTGCCATGCTAACTGGTGGATTCTGGAGTTGTAGGTAACCCATGCTGGCATGGAGATTCTGGGAGTTGTAGTCTACTCATGCTTGGGTGGGGGATTCTGGGAGTTGAAATCCACCTATGCTGGCATGGGGATTCTGGGAGTTGTAGTCTACCCATGGTGAATTCTGGGACCTCTTATAGCTCAAAGACACACAGCAGCCCGAAGACGCCAATGGATGCAATTTTGCAATCCTCAGTTCTCACGACCCATTTTGCACCTAGCAAGTACCCCATCATGTCGGCCTGTCTGCTCCAGTCGTCCCCTTCCCCTTTTGTGGGGGCCGGGGGCCGGGGGGGCTTTGCACCGATCAAGGGGCAGACATGGGAGGGATGGAGGGCGACACGTGGTCAACTCCCCCTCCCACCTTGGGGAAGTAGAAGGCTGCGATGACTCTCCGGAGACGGAAAACGTAGACTTGCAGGAAACACAGCATCACCAGGGCGCCTAGCGGGATGGCGGTCTTCACGTACTCATCCTGGCTCATCCCTCGCGGTTCTGGCAAACATTCTGGGAGGGGGCACGACAAAGCACACAGGGTGGGAGGTCTTGGAAATGGGAAGGAGGGAGTTTCCCTTTTTTGGGAGGGAGGGGTCTTAGGGCCCCTGGCCGGGCCGCAGATCCTTCAGCCGAGGAAAACAAACAAGAACCCGCCAATCATTAGTCACCCAACATGGTTTGTTTCTCAATCTTGGCTGATTTAAGAGGGGTGGAGTTGTAGTTTACTATTATGGCTGGGGGATTCTGGGAGTTATAGTTTATCATAGTGGCTGAGGGTTTCTGGGAGTTATAGTTTACCACACTGGCTGAGGGATTCTGAGAGTTATAGTTTATTATAGTGGCTGAGGGATTCTGGGAGTTATAGTTTATCAGTGGCTGAGGGATTCTGGGAGTTATAGTTTATCAGTGGCTGAGGGATTCTGGGAGTTATAGTTTATTATAGTGGCTGAGGGATTCTGGGAGTTATAGTTTACCACACTGGCTGAAGGATTCTGGGAGTTATAGTTTATCATAGTGGCTGAGGGATTCTGGGAGTTATAGTTTATCATAGTGGCTGAGGGATTCTGGGAGTTATAGTTTATCATAGTGGCTGAGGGATTCTGGGAGTTATAGTTTACCACACAGGCTGAGGGATTCTGGGAGCTGTAGTCCATCCATCTTAAAACTGCCAAAGTTCGAGAACCATCGTAATAGAGCCTCCAGCAGCAGAGGAAGTCTAGCAGCAAAATGCAGGTGAAACGTCTGATTGGCTGAGCAGAAGCCCTCCCCTCCCACCCATCCGGGGCCAGTTGCCCCCTCCTCTTTCTCTCCCCACCCCCTTACGCAGGTTGTTGGCCTCCATCACCATTTCTGACGACGTGTTCAGGGCCCCGATGGTGCTCCGGAGGAGACGGGCCATCATGGTCTCCCCGCCAACCTGGACTTCCAAGTGGTGGCTGCCTGCGTGGAAGGCAGGGGAAGGTTTGGTTAAGCCAGCTTTGATTAAACCAGGGTTTCTCCCCCTGGCTCAAAGGCATCCCTAGAGTTGAGTTGGACGGTGGAAGGGATTTGAACTCGGGTCTCCCAGTGCCTAATCTGGCACTTTTCCAACACTGGAGGTTTTCAAGAAGAGACTGGAGAGCCACCTGTCTGAAATGGCCTAGCAGGGGGTTGGACTAGAAGACCTCTAAGGTCCCTCCCAACTTTGTTATTCTGCTGTTATTTATTTATTTACTTCTCTTCCTTCCTTCCTTCCTTCCTTCCTTCCTTCCTTCCTTCCTTCCTTCCTTCCCTCTTAGGGGGTTGGACTAGAAGACCTCTAAGGTCCTCCCAACTCTGTTAATCTTCTATTCTTTCTTTCTTTCTTTCTTTCTTTCTTTCTTTCTTTCTTTCTTTCTTTCTTCCTTTTCTTCCTTCCTTCCCTCCTAGGGGGTTGAACTAGAAGACCTCTAAGGTCCTCCCAACTCTGTTAATCTGCTATTCTTTCTTTCTTTCTTTCTTTCTTTCTTTCTTTCTTTCTTTTTTCTTTCTTTCTTTCTTTTCTTTCCTTTTCTTTCCCTTTATTTCCTTCCCTCCCTCCATCCCTCCCTCTGGGGGCTTCCAACAACAACCTGGACAACCATTTTGTGTCAAACGTTCTAGGGTTTCCTGCCTGGCCACGGGGTTGGACTAAATGACCTCCGAAGTCCCTCTCCAAAGTTCTACCTCCCCCAAGGATCTCCATTCAATTGCATTCAATTGGGTGTGAGTTTGATTTCCCCTCTGCCCAAGGATGGAGGGCTGGGCCATTGGAAGGGGTGGGAGAGAGAGGAACCGGCTGCCCTTCCGGACCACGGTGCGGATTCATCCAAGGCGGGGGGGGGGAGGTCAGAGGTCGGCACTCACTGCGGAAGGAATACCGGATGAAGGAGTGGTTCCGGATGGTGCTGAAGATGGTGTAGAGGAGAGAGTCCAGAGCCCAGGCAGTGAGCAGGAAGACGAGGGAGGCAGGCAGCCCAGCAGCTCCAGCATCTGGGGGGGCGGGAAAAGGGAAGAGAAGAAAGGGAAGAGGGAGGAAGGAGGGAGAGAGGGAAGGAAGGGAGGAGGAAAAGATAGAAGGTACAAGTGAAAGGAAGGAGGAAAGGGAGGGAAAAATAGAGGGAGGAAAAGAGAAAGGGGAAAGGATGGAAGGGGAAGGGAAGGAATGAAGGAGGGAGACAGGGAGGGAGGGAGGGAGGGAGGGAGGGAGGAAGGAAGGAAGGAAGGAAGGAAGGAAGGAAGGAAGGAAGGAAGGAAGGAAGGAAGGAGGAAAAGATAGAAGGTAGAAGTGAAAGGAAGGAGGAAAGGAAGGAAAAAATAGAGGGAGGGAGGGAGGAAAAGAGAACGGGGAAAGGATGGAAGGGAAAGGGAAGGAATGAAGGAGGGAGAAAGGAAGGAAGGAAGGAAGGAAGGAAGGAAGGAAGGAAGGAAGGAAGGAGGAAAGGATAGAAGGTACAAGTGAAAGGAAGGAGGAAAGGAAGGAAAAATAGAGGGAGGGAGGGAGGAAAAGAGAACGGGAAAGGATGGAAGGGAAAGGGAAGGAATGAAGGAGGGAGAAAGGAAGGAAGGAAGGAAGGAAGGAAGGAAGGAAGGAAGGAAGGAAGGAAGGAGGAAAGGATAGAAGGTACAAGTGAAAGGGAGGAGGAAAGGAATGAAAAAATAGAGGGAGGGAGGGAGGAAAAGAGAAAGGGGAAAGGATGGAAGGGAAAGGGAAGGAATGAAGGAGGGAGGGAGGGAGGGAGGGAGGAAGGAAGGAAGGAAGGAAGGAAGGAAGAAAGAAAAGATAGAAGGTACAAGTGAAAGGAAGGAGGAAAGGAAGGAAAAAATAGAGGGAGGGAGGGAGGAAAAGAGAAAGGGGAAAGGATGGAAGGGAAAGGGAAGGAATGAAGGAGGGAGAGAGGAAGGAAAGGAAGGAAGGAAGGAAGGAAGGAATGAGGAAAAATAGGAGGAACACGTGAAAGGAAGGAGGAAAGGAAGGAAAAAATAGAGGGAGGGAGGAAAAGAGAAAGGGGAAAGGATGGAAAGGAGGGAGGGAGGGAGGAAAGAAAGAAGGGGAAGGGAAAGAAAAGGGAAGAAGGAAGGAAGGAGGGGAGGGGATAAATAGTCAGATGGGATCTGAAATTACCAACCCCGAATGGAGTGAATGGATGCACGCAGAGGACCGTCTGCCTTGCAATGAATGTCCGGTTGACTCGGGGTCATCTGGGACCCCCCCACACTTGGCCAGGCCCCCCCTTGCCCTCTGCCCAGATGCCCCCAGATGCCCCCCCGGCACTCACCACACTCTTGGTCTCCGGCGGCTGGAAGGCCAGGCGCAGGGGGTCGATGATCTGGCTCTCCTCTGCCCGGCGTAGGGGCAGCAGCGTCCGTTTTTTCTGGTCGTTCGGGGGGGAAATGAGACACGGAGCCTTGGCTGAGGCGGGACTACAAAGCCCAGCAGCCTCCGCCGGCTTCCCCCACGGGAAACAACCTCGGAGGCTGTCACTGAGCCGCCCTCGGCCAGACTCAGCCTCCCCCTCCTTGGCCTACAGCTAGTCAAAGGTAGACTGCCATGAGCAGGGAAGCTCATCGGCACGTAAGCGTGGCTTTATTCTTTATTTTCATTTCCCTTGGTTCTTTTTTGTTTGTTTGTTCTATTTTTACTTTTCGCCTCGTTCCTTTCTTTTTCCTTCTTTTTCTTTCATTTTTTTCCTTTCTTTTCATGATTGTGAAATAAGCGGCAAATAAATATAAATATAAATATAAGTATAAGTATTAGTATAAGTATTAGTATATATATAAATATAAATATAAATATAAGTATTAGTATTAGTATAAGTATTATTATAAGTATTAGTATATAAATATATAAATATAAATATAAATATAAATATAAGTATAAGTATAAGTATTAGTATTAGTATAAGTATTAGTATAAGTATTAGTATATAAATATATAAATATATATATTAGTATAAGTATATAAATATATAAAAATATAAAAATATTAATATATAATTCCATCTAATTCATAAAGTGGTTGGTGGTTGAAAAGTATCTTTTGTTTTTATAAAAGTTTTTATTTTTTAAGACAAACATATATAAGCAAGACATAAAAACCTAAAACCATCTTCCCTTTTATATACATACAGTGTGTCGGTTGGTTACAAATCTTTTGTGCTATCCTTTCGTAGTCCTTACTCACAGTTTTATATAATTTTTCCCATTGTCAAAGTAAACATATGCTTATATATTTATCAGTTATTAATCATCCACGACTAAACTATTTATTCCATCATTTTACATGAGATATTCCCAATTTTATTTTTAAAATGTATATTGTACTTTCATCCAATATATGTCTACGTTATATTTTATATCGATCTATGGAAGTTCTATTACAAAATTATCTAAGCGGTCGCACAATATCTGTAATGATATCTTTTTTTTGCTTTGCTCCAGAGACTCCCGGATAGACTGCTGCTGGTGCTGGAGGTTCCATTAGCAGTGGATGCATCCCTCCCAAGGCCCACGTACACAGGTTTCTGGGACTCTTTGGCCAACTCCCTGCTGTCTCCCCCCACCCAACAGCCCCCTCCTCAGCCTCACGGGAGGGGAGCCCACCTGTTTTCGGCGCCTTGCGTCGATCTGCCGAAAGTAACGAGAGATGTAGAGGTTATCGAAACGGATGTCTTGGTTGTACTTGTTGGTGTAGGAATAAGCCCTGGGAAACAGAAGGAGGGGTGCGTAGAAGATTTCCTCAGCAAAGAGAAAAGGAAGGAAGGAAGGAAGGGAGGGAGGGAGGGAGGGAGGGAGGAAGGAAGGAAGGAAGAAAGGAAGAAAGGAAGAAAGGAAGAAAGGAAAGGTAGAAGAAGGAAGGAAGGGGAGGAGAAGGAAGGAATAAAGAGAGGGTAGAAAAGGAGGGAGGGAGGAAGGAAGGAAAGAGAAAGGATAGATACAGTAAACGATAGAGATAGATTATAGATAGATATGATAGATAGATAAGATAGAGATAGCTATAGATAGCAATAGAGATGGATGGATGGATGGATATAGATATAGATATATAAATATAGATATGTAGATATAGATATAGACATATAGATATAGATATGTAGATATAGATATGTAGATATAGATATGTAGATATGTGGATATAGATATAGATATAGATATATAGATACGTAGATATAGATATATAGATATAGATATGTAGAAATACAGATATGTAGATATAGATATATAGATATGTAGATATAGATATATAGATATGTAGATAGCTATAGATATATAGATATAGATATGTAGATATAGATATGTAGATATGGATATGTAGATATATAGATATATAGATAGAGATATGTACATATAGATATAGATATAGATGGATGGATGGATGGAGGTCACGGTCTCGCTACCCTACGCCCACCCCTCTGAAATGGACCCCAACTCACGAGGCGAAAACGAGGATAAACATGCAGGAGAGCAGAACGCGTAGGATGGTGATGGCCGCGCCCAGCTGTTTCCCGCTCTGGTGCACCTGCTCCTTGACGTTGTCCACCAGGTGTTTGTGGGAAGAGAGGTTGGCCCCCACCAGCATCTCTTGGTGCTCTTCCTGGGGGGGGGGGGAAGAGGGTGTTCAGCCGTGACTCCTGGGACGTGGCGACCGTCGTAAATATGAGTCAAATTGCCCAGCGTCCAGATTTGGATCGCGTGACCGCAGGGAATGCTCCGACGGTCCTAAGTGTGAATCGCGGTGCCAAGTCGCTTTTTTTCAGTGCCGTTGTAACCTACACCCCCCCGAATGCACAAGTTGCTTCAAACCCAGTTAAGCCAACATTGATCGATCCGACAGACCTGGATGACAATGCTGGCCGTGAAATCTTGGTTTAAGTTTTCCACCGAGCCGTTCACCCGGTCATATGTCTGGCCAAAGTTGCCTTCCACAGGGATCTTGTCTCGGCACCAAGCGTTCATCACTACAGGAGAGAGAGAGAGAAGGGTGGGGGAAATGACGAGATCGAGCAAGCGAGCCACGTTGCAAATATATATAGGAACGAATCCGGACAAGTCTCTTTTTTTCCTTGCAAAGCTATGTTTCTACCTGCAGGGAAGTCACTCACCTTTGGCCAAATGACAAAGGAAGCTGAATTTCATAGGAAGGCAGAGCAGGTGGTTGACTAGCGGCACGGCGATCGTCTGCATGCAAGACCGGTGTTTGGTCTGGAACCAGGCCTGGCAACGCTTCACGGCCTTCTGGATGATGCCTGCCAAGAGAGAGGAATTCCCACATGTCGCCAAGGATTGGAGAGTCCAAACGTCTCCAAGCGCAGGAAGTTTGGAAAACCAATTCCCTTCTAGGTACGAAAGCCGGCTGGGTGACTCTGGCCCAATCACCAGGAGATGGGGAGTTCTAGTCCCTATGAAAGCCATCTGGGTGACTTTGGACCGATCACCAGGAGACGGGGAGTTCTAGCCCGCCTTAGCTATGAAAGCCATCTGGGTGACTTTGGACCGATCACCAGGAGATGGGGAGTTCTAGTCCCACCTTAGGCATGAAAGGCAGCTGGGTGACTTTGGGCCAATCACTAGGAGACTGGGAGTTCTAGTCCTGCCTTCGGCATGAAAGTCATCTGGGTGACTTTGCACCAATCACTACGAGACTGGGAGTTCTAGTCCTGCCTTAGGCATGAAAGCCAGCTGGGTGACTTTGGGCCAATCACTAGGAGACTGGGAGTTCTAGTCCCGCCTTAGGCATGAAAGGCAGATGGGTGACTTTGGGCCAATCACCAGGAGACTGGGAGTTCTAGTCCCGCCTTCGGCATGAAAGACAGCTGGGTGACTTTGCACCAATCACTAGGAGACTGGGAGTTCTAGTCCTGCCTTAGGCATGAAAGGCAGCTGGGTGACTCCGGGCCAATCAGGAGGAGACTGGGAGTAACCTAAGGAATTCTGGGAGTTGGAGGTCCACGCGTCTTAAAGCTGCCAGCGTTTGGAGATTCCCGTCTCCGGCGTGTGAAAAAATCTCCGCTTAAACTCTGCTTTTCAAAAGGCCACTTTTGAGCCGCCATTTTGGCTTCTTACTTTCGCAACGCATCCGCGTCTTCGCCTCGTAGACTTCCTGGGTGGAGGCGCTCCCTTCGGTTTCGCGCGCCAAGCGGCGGCTCTCCGTGCCGGCTCGGCTTTCCACTTGCTTGTTCAGCTCCGTGAAGGAGCGTGAGATGTCCTGGGACTCGCTTCTCAGCGTCTTCCCACTTCTCTGCGTTGGAAATAGCCTTCAGGCCTAAAAAGGACTCGGATAAACTTCATGAGGACTAGAACCTACGCCGGGAAGATCTTTCTCCTTGCGTTGCCTCTTTGTACGACCAGAAGCAACCGTCGTCTAAAGTCTAAACCAATGTGTGTTTCTTAACCTTTAAGATGGGTGGACTTCAATTCCCAGAGTTCCCCTGTCAGCGTGGGGTGACTGGGGGATTCTGGGAGTTGAAGTCCACCCGTTTCAAAGGTGGCTAAGGTTGAGATATGATGTTAAATCATGCAGGTTTAAAGGGAGTATATTTGGCCCACCGAGAATAACCCAAAATCAAGATGTTAATTCTTTTATGTGTCTTTTTTTAGCATCAAAAGGACAATGAATACTGACAATTATTTCTTTTTTAATTTAATCCAGGGTACCATGCAATGAGCTGAGTCTCCAGGGACCATTTTCGTAGCAAATGGAACTCCAAAGCCCATAACCAGGCAGCTGAATGGGCACCAAGGGATTTACTATTCGCCGCTCTTTACTACTGGGCGGTGGGGTTGGACTAGATGACCTACAAGGTCCCTTCCCACTCTGACAATCGAATCTATTTACAACGTCATTATGAAATGTAAAGATGAGCAGCGTTCAACGGCGTTCAAGCTTTTCAACTGAATTTACAATCCCTCCCCCCGGGCCTTTTCATAAACGGCTCCTCAAGAGGGACTAGCCCCTTGGCGAGCCGCAACAACCGCCGTGTTATTCTCACCACCATGTCTTTGAGGATCTTCCGCATGGGAGCCAAGGAAACCTTCCAAGCTTTTTTGGAGTTTTCAATCTGTAACTCCACCGTGCAGCTGATGGATCGCACCACTTCGCCGAGATTGTGGCGAATATTTGCCACGGGGCCTGCCAAGATGGATAGAGGAAGAAAAAAGAAGATGATACAGAGGAGGGGCTCCAAATTTTCCAAAGAGGGGCAGAAAAGGCGCTAGTCCACATTGGCAATTGAAGCTTAGAAAGCGTTTGCAGCGTGGAGAAATGCTGCCCTCTGGTGGCTGTGCCTGGAACCATGTTTCCCTCCCCACAAAAGGAGATAGAATAGTAAAACACCCTCTAGTGTCTCGGTGCTGCATTGGCAGCTTTAAAGAGAACGCTCGTTAAAAAAATATTGCGTGTAATAAATAATATTCTTTTTTTAGAACGGAGTGACTTTCTCTGACTGCGTCTCTATTTATAGCGGAGGTTTGCATAGAAGGGTCCAATTTCAGAGGGCAATGCACATTGCAGGATAAATGCTCCTCGGGGTTTAATGTGGACATATTTCTCCTTGGAAACAAATCCATCCTAAAGCAAGCCTACTTTGGACCAATCGCCAGGAGACGGGGAGTTCTAGTCCCACCTTAGCCATGAAAGCCAGCTGGGTGACTTTGGGCCAATCACCAGGAGACGGGGAGTTCTAGGGTTATTGTAGGAGGGGAAAATAGGAAAATGGGAAGGAGAGTTGGGTACGTGTGCAGTTTTGAGCTATTTAAAAATCACAAGGGGGCCAGACATCCGCCCATAAAATGAATAAAGATCTCGGTACCGTCATAGACAGTGGCTAGCATGTACGTGAGAATGTAAAGCCGTCCTTCCTTCCCTAAGAATTTGGGAACCACCAAGAGGCTGGCGCAACGGAATTGCGGCAAGGTGCCCCATCCAACGGCAGCCACGCCTGGAGAAAAGAGGGTACAGCGCAAAAGATACAAACCACGTTGGTTTGTCGTGTCTGACAACAACTCTTGCCCGCCTGCAGTGTGCCACGAATGAGCCAAAGGCATCCATGCTAGTCATTCCCAGCTCTAGGGGGCAGCGCTCATCTCAGTTGCATCTATCTATCTAGCCTCTATCTATCTATCAATCATCTCTCTCTCTCTCCCCCCGTCTGTGTATCTATCTATCTATCCATCCATCCGTCTATCGTCTCTCTCTCTCTCTCTCTCTATCTATCTATCTATCTATCTATCTATCCTATATCTATCATCTATCTCTTTCTCTCTCTCTCTCTATCTGTCCGTCCATCTATCTGTCCATCCATACATCCATCATCTCTCTCTCTCTCCTATCTATCCATCCATCCATCCATCCATCCATCCATCCATCCATCTATCTATCTATCTATCTATCTATCTATCTATCTATCTATCTATCTATCTATCTATCTATCTATCTATCCATCTATCATGTCTCCCTCCCTGCCTAGATGCCTGCCGATCTATCTTACTATCTATCTATCTATCTATCTATCTATCTATCTATCTATCTATCTATCTATCTTATCATCTATCATCTCTCTCTCTTTTTTTCCCCCTCCTTTCTTTTCCCTTTCTCCTTTTTTCCCCTCTTGCTCCTGCGTTCTCCTCCAAAAAATGCCAGTTCTTACCTGCCATGCTGGCCAGCATTTCAATTTTGGTGCGTTCCCTGATGGTCATGGGGAAAATCAGGATTTTGGCTAGACCTGGGGAACAAAAATTCTAGATTTTAAGAATAAAATCCTTATTGTCCAATATTCCCATCCACCCGCCCCCCAGCAGCCTCAAAAGGATTCTTTTCCAAACCAGATTCTCAGAGTTTTCTTTAACAAGATTTATTGAGACTTCCAGCAACTGAGTGATGGATTCAACTTCTTTCTTTATGGGTACCAACCTGTTTATTTCTGTTTATCTCTCCCGGGTCTCCGTGATTTTGTGACTTACCCAACGCAAATAAAATCCCGAGTCCGGCCCCGAGAAAAAACTTGGTGGGCCGAAATTCATCAGGTTTACTCCACAGGAAGGAAATGAAAGTTTTGGGTAAGAAAAAACTGAGGAAATGCTTCAGGGCTGTGAAGAACGGAGGGAAAACGACACCATCAGTATGTAGATTTAAAGCAGTATTTAAAATTTATCCAGATTCTCTTTACACTGGAGATTAGATGCATATTTGAGCAGGGTGTGAAATGAATTTAATTCTATATCTATCTATCTATCTATCTATCTATCTATCTATCTATCTGCCTATCCATCCATCTATCCATCCATCATCCATCTTTCTTTCTTTCTTTCTTTCTTTCTTTCTTTTTCTTTCTCTCTCTCTCTCTCTCTCTCTTTCTCTCTCTCTCTCTCTTTCTTTCTTTCCTTTCTCTCTAATCTATCTCTATCTGTCTCTCTCTCCATCTCTATCTCTCTTTATCTGTCTGTCTGCCTTCTCTCATCTACCTTCATTGATTAATAGAGTTAATAATGGTGTCATATTATTAACCATATTAATTATAATAATGTTGTATTAATCATAATGATTTTGACCTTATTTCTGGGGTAGAAAAATTCAGTTGCAAATCGTGGTGAACAAAAGCACAAACAGATCCTAAGGACCCCACTGGAAAAAAAAAACATTTTCTTTTTTGAAGTTTGGAAGTTTAAAGTTTTTTAAAAGCCGCCTTAATCTTGGTGATAAAATGTTAGGGATGGAAGCCATCATTGGAAGCAGTTACTATCGCTGTGTTTGCAGTCCCCGTATTTGGTTTCCTTCTGGCCCGCTGAAGGACGGATCTGCTACTCAACGTTCTCTTGAGGACTAGAGCCTTGGAGGCTGCTTGCCCAGCCACATCTTCCCTGCTAAATCGGGTCTGTGAAATACTATTTTGTGCTCTCTCTCTGGACTCACTCGTGTTGGGGGACTTCAAACGCTTCGCTTTCTGTCCTTTCAGCCTCTGATATTTGCCTCCCATATCTTGGGGTTTGAAGGTTGACCCTTCCGCTGGCTGGGCCGACTCAAAGCTACGGCCAAGCCAGGAATTCAAATCCACCTTCAAAACATTCTAGAAACACGCGTAAATTCCGGCAAAGTCTTGATTGGAAGGCTGATGTCACAGAAGCAAATAGATATAAGAGGCTGTTCTCTATTATTTGGAGCTACAATCACTGCAAGGGGCTGCTTGATCGAAATTGGTCCAACTCCCCGCAGCTAGAAAGCTAGCATGTCAGGGAATGAACAGCTTTCTCCTGAACTGCTTAACAATTATATATATATGTGTGTGTGTGTGTGTTTTCTGAGGTTCTCACGGGTATTTGTATGTGGATCTTTGGTTATTTGGGTTTTCTCCCGCTTAAGATTGGAAGTATCTAGGCGACGTTTCAATGAAGTCTCATTCATCATCTTCAGGCTTGTGTCTTCGGCTCTGTGCTTCTTGGAGTGATGTGAGCTTGCAGCTGCTTCTTCCTTTTAACTAGCAACTGGTGGGTGGAGCCAATGCAAAACAGAGGCAGGTGAAGGGGTGGGGCTAGAAGCAGATAGAACCCTGAAGTTAACTGGCATTTCCAACCCCCAATGACAACCCTCTTTGGCCAAGCGGGTAGGAAAATAGACAACATTTTCGAATCCTAGGTTTTCTCCCTCCTTCGTTCTGCCCGTCTATGTGCCCTCTGGGTGCCCCCCCTCGGAGCTCCAACTACGCCTTCAGCCCCAGCCATCATGGGCTCCTCCTGGCCCAATTTTTCCTTCCGATGGCTGGGAAAGGGACGGAAGAAAGGCAAGGCTCGGGGGAAGAAGGCAAAACGAGCTGCACGGATTCAAGAGGACACTTTTGGCCGGGCCACAGTCCGTAGTTTGGGGGGCTTCGCCCTGGGGATGACCCTCTCAGCAGCCTACGGGGCCCTGGTCATTTTTGGCCAAGGCTATAGCATCTGGTACTGCTTGGTGTCCACCATCACGTTGGCCATCGTCCTCGGCCTCGGCATGGCGTTTTCCTTCAAAGTCCGAGTGACTGTCCTTCTCATGCTTCCTCAGTTTTTTTCGAGTAAGTGCTCCCCAAGACCCCCACCCCGCCTTCCTGGAAAGAAATACATATTAACTTAAATATTAACTTTAAAAAAAAAATACTCCTTTGGTCGTTTTAGTTGCCAGCAGAAAGGGATGGGGAAAGCAGTGCATTCCTTAAATGCCTCAGATAATTGCTAGGCAGCCGAAGCTGTTGGCATGCAAGATTATTACCGGAGAGCATGATTGGTGACTCTTGGCTATGGATGTGTCCCATTGGAGAAGATATATCCAGGGGGTGTGGGGGGAAAGACCAGGGTCAAGGGGGAAATGAAGCGCCAGAGCTCACTGTAGCAGCATCATCAAAAAGGCATTTAGAGTTGTAAATCTAATCTTACAAAGCTTCTCCTCCGGTCATATTGAATTGCTAACTAGGGCATACGAAGCCTTTGCTAGACCAATGCTTGAATACAGTTCGTCGGTCTGGAATACTCACTGTATTATTGGACATTAATACAATTGAGTCCAGAAATATTTCACGAGAAGAGTTACTACACTCCTCTGCTGGCCACATAATACCCTACATCCCCAGGCTTGCAATTTTGGGCTTGGACAACCTTGAACTACGCCTCCTACAGTTGGACCGAAGTATAGTACACAAAATTATCTGCTACAATGTCCTACTGGTCAATGGCTACTTCAGCTTCAACCGCAACAGTACAAGAGCACATAACAGATACAAACTCAATGTAAACCGCTCCAAACTCGATTGCAGAAAGTATGACTTCAGCAACGGAGTGGTCAATACCTGGAATGCACTACCTGACTCTGTTGTTACATCCTCTAATCCCCCACTCCTTTAACCTCAAACTAACCACTATTGACCTCACCCCATTCCTAAGAGGTCTGCAAGGGGCGTGCATAAGTGCACCATCGTGTCTACCGTCCCTGTCCTATTGTCCCCATTTATTCCTACCTCTTTCCTGTATTCTTACTCATGTTTATACTTACACCTATTACCTTGTAAGCGATTGACGAATCAAAGAAATAAATATAAAAAAATAAAATAAATAAAATGGCCAGTGAGAAAACAAGCAAGACATTTGGACGATATAACAGGGTAGAAAGATGGCCGGAGGTTTCACAATGACACCTTGCAGTCTGAAAGTTTGTCGAACCCCAGAATAAGACATTTTTGGGGGGGCTGATTTATAGGAGGGGGTGTTCCCCAACCCTTGGGGGTGCCCATTTCAGGGGGCTTCAGGTGGTTCTGAGGTTGCGGGGGGGGGGGAATGTGAATCGAGAAATGGATTCAAAACTCTGCCATATTTCCTCCGACAGAAGAAGGCAAGACGGTGCTTATACTGCTGGCGTTCGGAATGGCTATGGAAGGACCCTTTGCCAACATCATCCGGAATTTCAACCGGAGCGCCGACACCGTCGCGTGTGGAGCCGAACTGGCTCTCAACCAGACGGCGGAAATGCTGCAGCGAGCTCGCGAACCTCTGATCAGTGAGAAGACCTGCACAGTGGAATGAGTAGAATGTAGAATGCGGAATGTGGAATAAGAACAGAATGTAGAATAGAACGTAGAATAAAACATAGAATGTAGAATATAAAAGAGAAGGTAGAATACAAAACAAAAGGTAGAATGCAGAATAGAATGTAGAATAAAATGTAGAACAGAATGGAAAATGGAGAATAGAATATACAATATAGAATAGAATGTAGAACATAGAATAGAATGTAGAACATAGAATGTAGAATATAGAATGTAGAAATTAGAATGTAGAACATAGAATATAGAATGTAGAATATAGAATGTAGAATATAGAATAGAATGTAGAATATAGAATAGAATAGAATGTAGAATATAGAATGTAGAATATAGAATAGAATGTAGAATATAGAATGTAGAACATAGAATAGAATGTGGAATATAGGATGTAGAATATAGAATAGAATATAGAATAGAATGTAGAATATAGAATGTAGAATATAGAATAGAATGTAGAATATAGAATGTAGAACATAGAATAGAATATAGAATGTAGAATGTAGAATATAGAATAGAATGTAGAATATAGAATGTAGAACATAGAATAGAATGTAGAATATAGAATGTAGAATATAGAATAGAATGAAGAATGAAGAATAGAATGTAGAATAAAACGTAGAATATAGAATGTAGAATATAGAATAGAATGTAGAATAGAATGTAGAATAAAATGTAGAATATAGAATGTGGAATATAGAATAGAATGTAGAATAGAACGTAGAATACAGAATATAGTATGGAATAAAACGTAGAATATAGAATGTAGAATACAGAATAGAATGTAGAATATAGAATAAGAATGTAGAAAATAGAATATAGAATGTAAAATATAGAATGTGGAATATAGAACAATAAAGAATAAAGAGCATAAAATATAAAATGGAATCTAGAATTCCATTCCGTTCTAGAATTGCTGGGAGCTAGGGGAACTCCACTGCAGAAAACATACAGCCTGTGGCACGATGAGCAGATATCCAGCCAATACCTCTTGTATTCCCCCAGGGGG
>NC_142005.1:8354545-8449545 GCF_049901715.1 Pseudonaja textilis
GCTCTACATGTACCTGGGGTGAGCCAGGGAAGGGCAGAATAACAGAGGTGGAAGGGACCTTATAGGTCATCTAGTCCAACCCCCCGCCCAAGCGGGAGACCCTACACCATTCCCGACAGATGGGAGTCCAGTCTCTTCTTGAAAACCTTCAGGGATGAAGCTCCCACCACTTCCAAGGGCAACCTCTGATCCCTTTGGTTGGTTGTTCTCACTGTCACAAATCAGAAGGCTGTGAGTTCGATCCTAGGTAGAGGCTAATATTTGGAACAGGCCCTCCTGCTCGAGCAGGGGGTTGGACTAGGTAACCTCCAAGGTACCCCTTCCAACTCTGTTATTCTAGGTGTTTCTATGTTTGGGTCCTTCGGATGGACCCCCAGAGATGAAAGACGGAAGGAAATGTGACCTTGCTATTTTTATGGGTCTCCTTTCCCACCGACAAGGAATTTCTTCTCCAGGGCTCTCCTGTACCGAAAACATTACCTGCACGAGGACAGTTTCGACAACATCTACATCACCAAATCCTTTCTCGAAATGGACGCTGTGCGGAGGAAAAACAAGCGCCCATCTGTGCTGCCCTTATCGCCAAAGGAAAGCACCAAATACATCCGGCCAAGTACAGGGTTTTGTGTGTGTGGCGTGGTTGCGGTTGTGTCTCAGGGGTGTGTGGAGGTCACAAACTACAGGTCGGCCTTGGCTCATTGGCCATGATGGAAGAGTGGTGGGATTCAAATCATTTAACCCCCGGTTCTCTGGTTTCTTCCGACAACCAGTTCACCAAACTGCTCAGGGAGTTAACAACCGGTTCTCTTAAACCGGTACACACCGGATAAATTCCACCACTGCTTCTCTTCCCTTCTCCCCTTCTTTCTCTTCTCTTCTCTTTTCTTCTCTTCTTTCTCTTCTCTGTTCTACTCTACTCTATTCTTATTTGATTCTATACCTTCTCTTCCCTTCTCCTTTTCTTTCTCTTCTTTCTCTTCTCTTTTCTTCTCTTCTTTCTCTTCTCTTCTTTCTTCCCTTCTCTATTCTACTCTACTCTATTCTATTCCTATTCTATTCTGTACCCTCTCTTCCCTTCTTTCTCTTCTCTTCTCTTTCTTCTTTCTCTCCTCTCTTCTCTTCTCTCTTCTACTCTACTCTATTCCTATTCTATTCTATACCTTCTCTTCCCTTCTTTCTCTTCTCTTTTCTTTCTTCTTTCTCTCCTCTCTTCTCTTCTCTCTTCTACTTTCTTCTATTCCTATTCGATTCTATACCTTCTCTTCCCTTCTTTCTCTTCTTTTTCTTCTTCTTGCTCTTCTCTCTTCTACTCTACTCTATTCCTTTTCTATTCTATACCTTCTCTTCCCTTCTTTCTCTTCTCTTTTCTTTCTTCTTTCTCTTCTCTCCTCTCTTCTCTCTTCTACTCTCTTCTATTCCTATTCGATTCTATACCTTCTCTTCCCTTCTCTTTTCTTCTCTTCTTTCTTCTCTTCTTATTTCTCTTCCCTTCTCATCTCTTCTTTAATTTTAATGTCAATCTCTCCATCTTGCATCCTCCTCTGATGGAACATTCCCGTTTTCCCAGTGTTTTCCACGGGGTGTTTTATCGTGCCTCGTTCGTCCACAGCTTCCCTGGTGCTGCCACGCAAGGAGCAGATCGCCTATGCTCTGGCCCTGGCGCGCATCTGTCGGCAGTTTATCCTGGTGATTCTGCTCATCGTGGCAGACTTCTCGGTCTACTGGCTGTTCGACTTGGTGCGCTACCATCTGGTGGGGGAGATCGTGGCCAGAGGTAAGGCAGAGGGGCCGGAGGAGGAAGGATGCGTGCTTCTGGGGACTGGGGCCGGGGAGACTTTTTCTTGGCTCAGCCTACCTTGTAGGATTGTTGTAGGGAAGGAAAAGAAGAAGGGAAGGGAAGGGGAAAGAAAGGAGAAAGGGGAAGGGGAAAGTAAAAGGGGTGGAGGGAGGGAAGAAGGGAGGAAGGAAAAGAGGAAGGCTAAAGAAAGGGGAAAGGGAAAGGAAAGAAGGAAAGAAGGAAGGAAGGAAAAGAGAGGGAGAGGAAGGGAAAGCAAAAGAAAGGGGGAAGGGAAAGGGGGAAGGAAAGAAAAGGAGAGCGGGAGAAAGGAAAGGAAGGAAGAAAGCAAAGGGAATGAAAGTGAAAGTAAGAGGGGAAGGAGGGAGAAAGGATTAAAGAGAAAGGGAAAGAAAGGGGAAAGAAAGGGAAAGAGGAAGGAAGGTAGGAAGGAAGGAAAAGGAGAGGGAGGGAGGGAGAAAAAGGGAAGTGAAAGTGAAAGTAAGATGGGAAGGAGGGAGAAAGGATTAAAGAGAAAGGGAAAGAAAGGGGAAAGAAAGGGAAAGAGGAAGGAAGGTAGGAAGGAAGGAAAAGGAGAGGGAGGGAGGGAGAAAAAGGAAAGCAAAGGGGAAAGTAAGAAGGGAAGGAGAGAGAAAGGACTGAAGAGGAAGGGAAGAGAGATGGAGGAAAGAGGAGAGGAAAGAGGGGAGAGGAAAGTGAAAATGAAAGTAAAAGAGAGGAGGAGGGAGGGAGGAAAGATTAGGGGAGAAGAGGAGAGAGAAAAGCTAGGAAGAAGGAAAGGGAAGGGGAAGGAGGAGGAAGGAAAGGAGAGGAAATGAAAGTGAAACTAAGAGCAGAAGGATGGAGGGGGGAAGATGAGAGGAGAAGGGGAGAGAGGAAGAAGGAAAAGGAAAAGGAAAGGGAACTCTCCACACTCTATGATCCCCCAAAGAGAGGAGGAGAGGCCGCTCTAGGGGACGTACATCTTTCTCCTCGTTCTCTGCAGCGCCAATGCTGACCACGATCAGCGTGAACGGCTCCGGCTACACCAGCGAGCTCTACCGCGACTTGGTCTCCGCCTTCGACGTGCTCCAGGAGGGGAATATCAGTGTGGTCTCCCCCAAATGCCGCCTGTACCCGTCGGAGCCCGACTACAACGGTTACCTCGTGATCGGTAGCTGGGCGTCGCTTTCCCTTCCCGCTCTCCCCCGGAGGAAGAGGATCCGGCCAGTTTCGCTGAGTCGTCTTCCCGGTTTTCAGTGAAACTGACCGGATACTCTGCCTGCACGTCAAGTTTCTCTCAAAAATTGTGTTTTTTTTAAGCGGGAGGGTTTAAAAAAAAAGAGAGACTGTGTGGGGTGGTTAGAGGTAGTCCTCCACTTACGACCGCTCATTTAGTGACTGTTCAAAGTTACAACGGCAGGGAATTAAAAAAAAAGGGACTTATGACCGTTTTTCACACTTACGGTCCCACGGTCACAAAACTCAGAGGCTTGACAACCGGTTCCTCTTTTACGACGGTTTTTGGAGTCCCAGAGTCCCCTTTTGTAAACTTCCAACGAGGAAAGTCAACAAGCGCGGAGGAACCCGATTCGTTTTACGACTGTAAAGGGCCGACTTAACCGCTGCAGCGATTCGCTGAACGACGGCCAGGCATCGAAAGAGACACCATAATCCATCATCCTCAGTGGGGAGGTGTATCCATCATCCCACCCTGCAAAATTTGCTTGGAAAGGAGGTCTTGGATTTAACGACGGTGTTTGGGACTGTATTTTTCCCGCCGTTAAGCAAGGTGGGCGTTCGATGTCACAAACCAGGGTTTTGGTTTTTTTGACAAGGTTGTTAAGCAAATCAGGACGTCGTTAAACGGGTCCGTTGACTTTCCTTGTTGGCTGGGAGCAGGATGGAGTGACCCTGGGTCTCTCCAAGCATCGTAAATGCAGAGTGGTGGTCGTAATTTTGACTGCGCGGTGGTGGGATGGTCGTAAGAGCGAGGAAAAATCCTTCATCCCGGAGTTAAAGCGTCTTTCAGTTTCGACCAAACTATTTTTAAGCTATTTTTCCTAACTTTTAGCTAAACTTCCTACCTCCTTCCCCCTCGTTCCCCTGCCATAACGACAGACACAGAATTGTCAGGTTCCAGGGTCCTCAGAGGTCATCTATTCCAACCCACTGCTCGAGGCAGAGAAGGCGTATTTCACCCGTCTTTTTCACGTCTTCCCTCTTTCCCAGGTCTCATGTACGGGATCTGTTTATTCAGTGCCATTTTTGGCACGTACATACAACGTTTGCGGAGAGTTCTCTGCGCTTGGTATTACCCTTCGCGGGAACGGGTGAGTTTTTCTTTCCATTTTTTTCCCCTTCTCCTGTGGCCTACCTTGCAATCAGGAAGGGATGTGTGTTTGTGTGTGTGTGGGTTGGTGTTGGTGTGTGTGCAAGTTAAAGAAATAGGAAAACTTTAATTAAAGTTGGCGGTGATTCTTCGAGGCGAGCTGCAAACCCGTTCAACCAAGATCTGCATCACGTATCTTGTTTATTTTATTTTTAATACCAGCTTTGCTATGAAACTATGTGGTCGGGCTTAGTTTTGGGGGACGGAAAATAAGGGGGAAATAATTCTGCCTCTGTCTCCCAGCATCCATCAATATTCATCTGACTAGCATCCAGTCAGTGTGTGAGAGAGTTGAGGGCTGTTTGGAAACTGAAAGAGTATTTGCTGTGTGAGCAAGAAGGAGACAGCGAGGAGCCTGGGCGTGGCTTAGCTCAACTGTTCTGGACTAAAGCTGCTTGGTGCTCTGAAACTAAAACTCCTCTGCTTGTGTTTTGCATTTGGAAGAGATTTCTTTCCAGGTGGGGAGGGGGAGTAGAACTCCTTAGCGTCAGAGCGTGTTAATAATAATAATAATAATAATAATAATAATAATAATAATAATAATAATAATAATAATAATATAGGAAATTATCAAAATGCTCTGAGGGTCATTTGGAAAAATCCTTTCTTAGTGAGCCCCTAGAAGCCAAGAGGAACCTATGTGCCAAATTTCAAGTTTGTAGGCTTTACGGTTCTGGAGATTTTGTGATGATGCGTGAGGGACACTTCACTTTTATATACTGTATATATATGATAAGCACGTATATTAATAATAGAAATTACATGGATTGGTTGAATGGAAGGAATATGAATAGATCTACCTGATCTGTTTAAACGATATTGTGATTGATATTAGAATTGTATGTTGAAACGCTGAACAATGAAAGAAGGAAGGATGAAACCTTTATACAGATGTGAAGAGTTAAACGAGGGAGATATGAATAATAAAACAGGTGAAGGATGGAAGGCAGAAAAAAATGTCTTTGAATACTACGGTGACGTGAATAAAAGTTAGAACAGAAATAGAAATAAGAGGGGAACAACAATATACCTATTTCAGCATAACATATGTAATAATAAGAGGGAGGTTTAGAAATGAGATATGTTTAAACAAAACGAAATGTAATAACTATGAGTAATAATATCATGTTTATGTGTACCAAAAGGTATGATACTTAGGTATCACACTGTTCACACATTGATATGTTTAAGCAATCTACAATAAAAAAAACTTGACCAGAAAAAGAAAGAAATAGGAAAAAAATTAATTAAAGTCACCGGGGACTCTGCGAGGCGAGCTACAAACCCGTTTGACCGAGATATGTATCATGGGTTGTGTTGGTAGGTGTCAATCTCCGAGGTTTAAAGAAAATAAAATTTTCTTCCCCAATTTAGGAGCGGGTTTGCTACCTGTACAATACGATTTTGACTCGAAGGACCAAACTTATTAGCGCCGTGCTGAGGGCCGTACGGCAAAACTCGGCGGATGAAGGGCACCGAAATATTTTACTCGTCTTTGCAGCAAAGTAAGACATTTCCAGTGAGTGGCAGTTAATAATGGACTCACCATTCTGCAAAATGAATGGATGGAGGAATGAATGAATGAATGAATGAATGAATGAATGAATGAATGAATGATGTCGTGGTTAGCCAGCAGCAGGTGCGGACGGCTGAGGAGAGCGAGGATGCAGATGAGGGGCCGGGACCATCAGGGATTGGACTGCTGCCTTCAGAGATTGTGGGGGCTGGCAGCAGCGATGAGGAGTTTCCCGAGGAGCCTGTGCCAAGTGCGTGTGTGTGCAGGATTGCTCGCAGGAAAGAGCATCTGCAGCTGCACGGGCGTCTCGGGAGTAAGGCTGCAAGGTAATGACCCCCTCCTTCAAGAAGATAAAAGCCAGCTGTGAAGCGAACGTTCTTTGCAGGAAGCAAAGACGTTTTGAAACTCAGCCTCGTGGACATTATAGTATCTTCGGACGGTATTTGAAGTCTCTTGTGTTGTGAAGTATGTCTTATCTGTGATTCTTGGCAGCCTCACCCAGTTTTGGCAAGGTTTGTGCTTATCAAAGTTAGTTAGTTTGCAGCAGCCTTTTAACCGGGGATTTTGTAAGACTCTTTCTGTTCCTTTTGGTGTGTGTTTGTCTTATTGGAAAAGGGTTTGGGTCAGAACACATGGATGCCTCAAAGGCGCACAAGAATCCCCTTGGGCTCTTTGCTCCTGGCGTGTTGTTCTTTTGCCCGCTTTCTCACAAACACACACACACACACACACACACACACACACACTTGTCTCCTGCCCCAGGTTCCGTCTGTGTCGCTGGTTGGTGAAGAAATTGGGCGTGCATGAAGCGTATTGCATGGGCTGCGGGAAGATCCAGCAGGGTGTGGAGAGCGAGGACTTTGTGACGTGCGTCACGCCAGCCTGCCGAGGTTTGCAGATGAGCCAAGGGAGAACGACAGGTGGGAGAACGGAAGGAAGCGCGGCGTTTGATTCGATATTTTTCCCATCCTTGGCAGGGATCTACTGCCCTGAATGCTACAGGATCCTTAACAACACCTGTTCCATCTGTATGGCCCCCCTCACGTACCAAGGGGACATAGACGAGGAAATGTAAGTGCCTGCAGTTTACGGCCGTTGTTAAGTGAAATCGGTCTCATTCTCTCCCTCTTGGCAAACCCCGTCTAGCACTGATGATGTTACTTAGTTGGGTCGTGAAACGTCTGCAAGGAAACCACCCAGCTCAGAGAGCATTAAAGACCCGACAGTCGTTCTCCTCCTTCTCCCTCCTCTTTCCTTCCTTCCTTCCTTCCTTCCTTCCTTCCTTCCTTCCTTCCTTCCTTCCTATCTTGCCTGTCCTTCTTTCCTTCCTTCCCTGTCCTTCCTTCCTTCCTTACCCCTCCAATCTTCCTTCCTTCCTTCCTTCCTTCCTTTCTTCCCTTCCTTCATCCCTTCTTTCCTTCCTTCCTTCCTTCCTTCCTTCCTTCCTTCCTTCCTATCCTGCCTGTCCTTCTTTCTTTCCTTCCCTGTCCGTCCTTCCTTCCTTCCTCCCTCCCTCCCTCCCTCCCTCCCTTCCTTCTCCCTTCTTTCTCCTCCTCCTCCTCCTCCTCCCACAAACCTCCCTCCCTTTTAGCACTGTTGATGTTACCTAGTTGGGTCATGAAACGTCTGCAAGAAAAACAACCAAGCTCAGAGAGCACCAAGGATGTCAGGCATTCTCCTCCTCCTCCTCCTCCTCCTCCTCCTCCTCCTCCTCCTTTCTTCCCCTCCTCCTTTTGGCAACCCCCTCCCTTCAATACTGATGATGTTCCCTAGTTAGGTCATGAAACGTCTGCAAGGAAACCACCCAGCTCAGAAAACCCCAAGGACTTCATACTCCTCCTCCTCCTCCTCTCCACAAACTCCATCCCCTTCTAGCCCTGCTGATGTTCCCTACTTGGGTCACGAAACGTCTGCCAGGAAACCCCCCCAGCTTAGAGAGCACCGAGGCCCCCCCTGGCCCCCAGGGCCCCCTCTAGTAAAGGATGCGCTCTAAACCCAGTTCCCTTTTAAACCAGAGATTCGAGCGATGAGGAGGCGATGGTGCTCTGGACCAACGCCGTCCGTGCGCTGCGTGGAGTCCCGGATGAGAAACGGCAGAAGCAGCGCCGGTTGCTGAAGAGACGGATCCTGCGGGCGGTGAAAGGGGAAGGAGGGTGCCGGGCGTTGCCTGCCCAGCTGGCGAGGAAGATCTTGGCCCAACTGAAAGAGGAGGAAGAGGAGGAGGAGGAGGAGGAGGAAGGGAGTGAAAGCGAGGAAGAGTCCTCCTCCAGTTCAGACGACGAGAGCAGCAGTACGTCGAGTTCGGACACAAGGTGAGAAGCAAATTGGCCCCCATCAGTCGTTCCCACAATAGATCCATACAGTTTTAGAATAGAATAGAATAACAGAGTTGGGAGGGGACCCTGGAGGTCTTCTAGTCCAACCCCCTGCCTCGGCAGGAAACCTCACCCTCCATTTTCAACGGAGTGGCCTGCACTGCAGGGGTGGAAGGAAGGAGGAAAGTTGCTTCTCTGTACTGTCCAACCAGCCAAAGTGCAGATGATTCAGCCGAGTGGTGTCAGTGGGGCTTCCGCATTGGGCTGGGACGCAGCGGGTTGAATCGGGGGTTTAATCATGGCTGAATTGTGGTTTAATCATGGGTCATTGGTTGAATGGTGGCTTAATCCTGGAAAGAAGCCCCCCAATGGGTTGGGTTGGCCAATTAGAACAGGGGAGCCTCCAAACTTAGCAAGTTTAAGACTTGTGGACCTGAACTCCCAGAATTCCCCAGCCAGCCATATTGGCTGGGGAATTCTGGGAGTCGAAGTCCATAAATTGAAATCCATAAGTCTTAAAGCAATGCTGGCTGGGGAATTCTGGGAGTTGAAGTCCCTAAAGCGACACTGGCTGGGGAATTCTGGGAGTCGAAGTCCCTAAAGCGATGCTGGCTGGGGAATTCTGGGAGTTGAAATCCATAAGTCTTAAAGTTGCCAATTTTGGAGACCCCTGAACATAAACAGAGAATTACGAATGACTACCAACTTGTTGGCCCGGCCCCACAACAAGCCGCATCATGGCTTGCAAAGGTAAATTAGGAAAATATATTTAGAAAAAAATATTTTTAAAACATATTTCCCCCCCCCCCCCGCCCCTTCCTCCCTTTGAGTCAAGAAAAAGGCCAAAATATTTGGCTAGCTTTTAAACTCTTTTTACAAGTTGGGGGCTTTCTGGAAGGTAATGCATCCTCACAGCAATAAAGTAAAAAAAATAAATTTAAAATAAAGAAATATAGAATAAAGAGTGTTTCTTTTTCTCCTTTTCAGCCACCTTGACTTCAGTTACCAAAACGAGGCGGAGATAAGCAGCGGTGAGGAGTTAGAAGTAAAAGCTGACCCAAAACCTCACTCGCATAAAGTGGAGAGGCAAATCCCCCCAAAATGACTTTTTTCCCCTTGTGGAACGATCTTCTTGTCTACGTAGAGATGTCCACCTGATATTATTCCACCGAGCGATTCCACGGGGCAAAATATGGAATTATTTCTCTCACACACCCCAAATCTTCGTGTCCTTGGGGGCTTCCAGGAAACTTTTAGAATTCAGATTTTTTTTTTGCAAAAAAAAACCAACAACAGATATTTTTTGGGGAAAAAAAAGGCTTTTGGTTCTGTTTTACAGCATGAATATTTCCTGGTGGTCTCCGGTTCTTGGTAATGACTGGCCCCCAAGTTTGTTTGTTTTTTACTTTTAGAGTTCAGGTGTGATGGTTTTCAGGATGTATCCTTCCACCTGTCACCCAAAGTCAAAAAAGGCATTTGATAAATAGGACCATATTGTAGAAATCTAGCAGCTCAGGGAGACTTGGGCTGCAGGTAGAAATCTAGTAACTCGGTGAGTTGGATTGCAGGGTAGAAATCTAGCAGCTCGGGGAGAATTGGATTGCATGGTAGAAATCTAGCAGCTCAGGGAGAGTTGGACTGCAGGGTAGAAATCTAGCAACTCGGTGAGTTGGATTGCAGGTAGAAATCTAGCAGCTCAGGGAGAATTGGATTGCAGGGTAGAAATCTAGCAGCTCAGGGAGAATTGGACTGCAGGGTAGAAATCTAGCAGCTTAGGGAGAGTTGGATTGCAGGGTAGAAATTTAGCAGCTCAGGGAGAGTTGGATTGCAGGGTAGAAATCTAGCAGCTCAGGGAGAATTGGACTGCAGGGTAGAAATCTAGCAGCTCGGTGAGTTGGATTGCAGGGTAGAAATCTAGCAACAATTTCTTTGAAAGTTGCGATCCAGATATGTCGTGCAAAAACTGAGCAAAAGATACCTTGACACACAACTACCTACAACAAAAGTTCCCCGGTCTCCATTTTATTATCAAGCCCTTAGCACAGACAAAAATAATAATAATAATAATCATCTCCTTGAATTCCAGCACACTAACAACAATAACAATAGTTTTTTTAAAAATAAAATAAAATAAAACCGAACCAGGAACCATCCCCTTTTCCCCAAACAGTCCAAGTTTATAGGGTTTTCTTTTGTTATTTCGACTAGCACCACCCCTGCCAGGGAGGACGCCGTAAGAGAGGGAGTGGTTTACTCAACGTTGGACCGTTAAAAAGTCTTCCAACAGGGAAACTGAGGAAATAAGACAGGAAATGTTGCATAAAATAATTGGGAACCTGCTTTTCTCTCTCTCTCTTGTTCTCCTTTCTTGGTTTCAAGTAGCTAATTCAAGTTTAAACGCAAAGGCACTTTTAAGGCTAAGGAAAATTCAATTATTTCCTCTTTTTTTTTTCTGGAAAGGGAGGGGGAGATGGGGATTGAAGAGGAAGGGAAACAGAAAAGGGGGATAAAATATATTATCTCTCTTAAATACAGATAATCTCTCAGCAAATGCTTCTGGAGGGTGGGAGCTTCCTGTGGGTTTCCACACACACACGCACACACACACACGCACGCACACATGTACACGCACACCCCACCCTAATTTTTAATCTTTCGGTCTCCAGGAAAACGCCAAAAAAAAAAAAAAAGAAAAAGTGTGCAAAAAAAGAAAACAGGAGGGAGAAAGTTTTCCCACCGTGAAAGGCCTATTTTAGTGCAATCAAGTCAGGGAATTCAAGGAAAAAAATGTTTGCAAAAGCGTTCTAAGAGTTGGTGGGGTGGGATCGTTCCGTTTAAAAAAACAACAATATATAATTTAAAAAATATTATTCATTTTGTGCAAACGGCCTGGGGGGGGTTACCTTTGGTTGAGAGGGGGTAGGAGGAGGCAGGCTTGAGCAACGGGGGAGGGGAGATGGGATTACAAGAAGCTTTTCACACACGCACACCCGCCGTGTTTACGTGCTAATCGTTTTGCAACAAGCTGGGGAGCGGTATAGGAAGGTGTGCGTCTGTGTGTGTGTGTGTGTGTGTGTGTGTGTGTGTGGAGGGGGGGTTTCTTGTAGCACACTGAAACCCCCCCACCCTATTTCTGGGAAGGGGAGCAAAGCTAATAATATAAAGGATCTGAGCGAGTGAGTGTGCGCAACGTGCAAAGCAGCCACCAGGGGGCAGCCAAGCTCAGGCCACAGGATTGGTCCAAATTGCTACCCAAGGAATCTCCTTTTTCCAAACTGGATTTCCCGGGATCGGATGGGAATCTCCCCCTCTGGGCTGGCTGGATGCACACGTGCGTGGGCCAAGCTTAAGGGGTGCAGATAGTCCTTGACTTACGACCGAAGTGTCCGTCACTAAGCGAGACCCACTTAAAGGAGGGTTTTTTGGGGGGGCGCTTTACGATCATTCTTGTTAAGTGAATCACTGCAGCTGCTAAGTTCGCAACAGACTCATTAGGTCGAAGCTGTCTTGATTTTTACTTGTCTGCCCATCGCAAAAGGGGGTCTCGTGACACCCCCCCCGGACGATGAGACCGTTGTAAGAACCAGTGGTCAAGCATCCGAACTTCGATCCCGTGGCCAGCAGGGAAGCTGCAACGGTCGTTAAGTGTGGAAAAAGTTGTCCCCCCCCCCCCCAGTCCTGTTTTAACTTCGAACGGTTTATTTTTAAAACATATTTTTCCCCCCTTTGAGTCAAGAAAAAGGCCAAAAATATTTGGGTAGCTTTTAAACTCTTTCTACAAATTGGGGGGAAATTTCTGGCAGGTTTAAATGAATACGGTTAAACGAATTGTTTGGGCGGGTGAAACGAATTTGGTTCAACGAATTGTTGTAAGTCGAGGACTATCTGCGAAATGCCCGTGGGGGGTGGCGGGTGGGAAACAAGGCTACCGCTCCTATCTCCCCTGTTCAGCAAGTCTGTGGATGATGGGACTGAGAGCAGGAGGCCAGGTGCAAGCCACCTGTTCTGCAAAGAGCCCGTTTGGGATGATCTGGTGGGGGTGGGGGGAAGAAGTTTTTTTTATTTTTGACACCCTGAAATGGGGGGGGAACCCCAAAAATGCAGCAATTGAGCCCTAACATGTCATCTAAGTAGATGCTGGCCCATCTGAGCAAGAAAACTTGGCTAGAATTCAATTTCTGCACCCTGAACAGGAAAAGGAATCAGGTTTGTCTCTCTACTCCCTTCCTGATCCTAAAACGATAACAGAAAAGGGAAAGAATCACCCCCCCCCGTTCTCACTCTTTTCTCCTTCCTAATGTGAAGCAATGCACCCCCATAGACCCTCCCCCAAGATAGTGCTGCCCCACCCTGCCCCACATCCCATTCATTTTTCGTCGGTTGGGGAAGCAAAACTCGACTGTACTTCCCTCCCTGCAAATATATACTTATTTGAGACACCCTGAGCAAACATGCAAGGATTTGGCCCTCGAGGGCCACCATCCACCTCTGTCCATTTGGCCACACTCTCCTTGGCTTTGTAGGCTACTTAAGGCACGGAATTGGGAGAGTGGGGAAGGAAGTCCTAGTGCATTTGGTCCCCACGACAATGTCCAGGGAATGTCGTATCATCCTGCCACCAACGGGCTGGCCGAGCGAATGAATAGAGATAGTGCACGAATGAGTTCTGCGGTGACAGCCATTCCAAGGAAGTTATGCCGTTTCGACAGCTGCCATCGGCTCATCCTTCTGCACCCCCTCTACGGCCCCTTCTTCCTCTTCCTCCTCCTGTTCCTCTTTGGGGGCGGGTGACCTAGCGGCCACCCCAGCAGGCCAGTAGTTGTGTAGCTCCTCCTCCGCGCGCCCATTGGTCAAACCCAGTTGAGTGGAGGACAAAGCGACGCCAGCGGGTGCCAGAGAACCGGTCTCCGGATCAGGACCCCTGCGCCGGCGCCTCGTCCGGACTTCCAGACAGTTCTGGCCTTTCAGGTGGCGCTGGAGATGGTCGTCCTTGGCGAAGGCTTTGTGGCAGAGGCAGCACTCGTAGGGACGGGCGCCCGTGTGCAAGTGAAGGTGATTTTTCAGGTCGTAGCTGTGCAGGAAGCGAGCCGTGCAGTGGGGACACGAATAGGGGCGCTCGCCGGTGTGTTTGCGCATGTGGATCTTGAGTTTGTCGTTCCTGGGGGGGAAGAAGAGATGAGGGACATGGGTGTAAATTGAGGGAGGGGGCATTGCTAGGTGTTTCGATGCTTAGCTTAGTCCTTAGAATGATCGAAAAGAAGCCAGGAAAATGGAGTCAGGAAGGAGACGCAATGACAGGTAGTCCCCTAGTTATGACCCCAAATTTATGCTACTAAGTGAAATATTTAAGTGAGTTTTTCCCTATTTTATTACCTTTCTTGCTTCCATCTCCTTCCCTCCTCTATTCCCTTCCTTTCCTTTCCCTCTCCCTCCCTCATTTTCCTCCTTCCTTCCTTTCTTCCTCCCTCCCTCTCCTTTCTTTTCTTCCTTTCTTCCTCCCTCCCTCTCAAAATTATCCATGAGTGGGGAATCTTTTGGTCTATCCAAAAGCAGTACTTGATACCCAGCCTCTTAATACTGGGATTAATTCGTGTGTGTGTGTGTGTGTGTGTGTGTGTGTGTGTGATGCGATAGCTCCTTCCGAGTCAAGATCTACTCTTACCTGGTAAAACGGACGCCACACACATCACAGGCGAACGGCTTCTCCCCGGTGTGGGTCCGCATGTGACGAGGTAGCTTGCCTGCCCCGTGGATGATCTTGTGACAGACGGGACATTCCTGGGGCATTTGCGAGCGGCGTTTGCGTACCAGCTTATCCGGCGGTTCGAGACCCACAGACAGCCCCTCCTGATTTAGCCGGCGCATATAGGAGAGGAGGTCTTGATCCATGGGCTCGTCGTCTGAACCCAGGTCATCCGGGGAGAAACCTGGAACGTACGGGAAGGGGAAGGTACGAGAGGGGGCCATGACCTCCTCCTCTTCCTCACGGGGGTTGCCCAATGTTGGGGCAGGCGACGCCTGGCTAGGCGGACTGGGGCGGTCCTGAGTCCCGGTGGATGACGGCGACAAGGAAGGAGAAATCTCCGTGACGTGGTTGTTGAGCCGCGACCCTGTGGCTTGCAGGAACTTGCGTGTTTTCTTGCTGCGGCGGGGAGCTGGGCGCACGGGGGGCTCGGCCAGGTCGCCTTCCATGTTGGGCAGTGTGCCGAACGCTTCCAGGTAACGCCGGGCGCGTTCCCGAGCGGCGTCATCCGGCACGGGGGCTTCCAAACCGTTCCCTTGCAGGATCTCCACGCAGGCCGCGATGACGCAGGGAATCTCCAGGATCCGCGCGGCGCGCAGCACCTCGCAGAGGCTGCCCGTGCTGATGGTCAGGGTGGCGGTGTAGGCGAAGTCCAGCAGGGCCCCCAGGGCTTCGGCCCCCACGAAATCCAACTCGCACACGGCCAGGCCGGGGCCGGCGAAAAGCCTCTGGAAGTAGCGGCTGCAGGCGGCCAACACCGCCCGGTGACTCTGGTACTCGGAACCCTGGGCCCGGAGGGTGACGTCGCACAGCATCCCTCGGCGACGCTGCTCGTTCAGGCGGCCCAGCAATTCGCTGCTGTGCTCGGGGAAAGGTATGCCGATCAGGTCGTCTTCTGGGCTACCCATTGCCTCACCTGTACGGGGGAAGAAACATTCAGCAGTTATCAGTAGGGCGGTTCGGCAGGGACGGCGCTGGGCGAGGAATGACAGAGTTGGAATGGACTTTGGAGTTGTTGGGTTTTTTTTCCTGATCTCCTGACAATGAGAACAATTAATCAGTGGCTTTGCGCCCGGAAGTTGTGGGTGCTCCATTCCTGGAAGCGCTTAAGAAGAAATCGAACAATCGACTTCCTGCCTAAGCAGGGGGGGGTTAGACTAGAAGACCTCCAAGGTCCCTTCCCATTCTGTTATTCTACTATCCTTCCTTCCTTTCTTCCTTCCACCCTCCTTCCTTCTTTCCTTCCTTCCTTTGTTCCAGCCTCCCTCCCTCCCTCCTTCATTCCACCCTCCTACCTTCCTTCCTTTCTTTCTTTCTTTCTTTCTTTCTTTCTTTCTTTCTTTCTTTCTTTCTCTTTCTTTCTTTTTTTCTTTCTTTTTTTCTTTCTTTCTTTCTTTCTTTCTTTCTTTCTCTTTCTTTCTTTCTTTCTTTCTTTTTTCTTTCTTTCTTCCTTCCTTCCTTCCTTCCTTCCTTCCTTCCTTCCTTCCTTCCTTCCTTCCTTCCTTCCCTTCCCCTCCCTCCCTCCCTCCCTCACCGGTGATTTTCAAGAAGAGCTTCGACTATCATTGGTCTCCAATGTTACAGAGTTTCCTGCCTGAGCAGAAGGGGTTGGACTAGAAGACCTCCAAGGTCCCTTCCCATTCTGTTATTCTACTATCCTTTCTCCCTCCCTCCCGCCCTGCTGGTTATCAAGAAGAGATTGGATTCCCCCCCACCCTTTTTGCTTTCAAACTGAAAAACTGAATAAAACTTGTTATTAAAAAAAAAAGAAGAGATTGGACAAGACCAGAATCACAAAGAGTTGGAAAGGACCTCGGAGGTCATCTAGTCCAACCCGCCCTGCTCAGGCAGGAAACCCTGGGAAACGCTCCCTAGCTTAAGTGACCAGATATTTGGGCTCTGTTGTTAAGATGAGGAGAGCTACCCGGAGTCTCCCAGGCGTGCGAGATTCGGTGGGTTGTAAACTTTGCTAAAATAAAATAAGAATTCGCTTCTCCAGCTTGGGTTTCGAGCCTGCCTGGGCTGACAGCGATCGGGGACTCAATCCCGGTGCTGCCACTAACCAAGAGGGCGAAGGAGGATGTGCGCGCTGACGGAGATGCGGGAGGAAGAGGTTCCGCCAGAGGTTACGCGACGGCAGATCAAGGGGGTTGATAACTACTCAGCCGAGCAGATTTCCTAGGAAAGATTAAGTTGGGTGCCAGCTGCCAGCGCCTGCTTTGGGTGTCTCTGGGGGCTTTGAACCTTCGCTGGGTGAAGAGGAGAGGCGTAGGAGGAGGCCCCGGTTGACGCACTACCTGTAGTTCCCTCTCTTCCCTTCGGAGGAGCTGGGGAGGATGGGAGAGAGAGTCCTTGGGGCCTCCGGGGGTGGATGGGTCAGGATCTGGCCTGCCAGGCTGAGCCCTGCGAGTAGAGCCATCGGGTAGGAGGACGAGGTCATTTAGAAGGAGCTAAGACAGGGTTACTCCGACGTGGAAACTTTAAGAGGGGGGGGGTTCGACTCCCAGAATCCCCCAGCCGGCCTGGTTTTAAAGGGGGGGGGGCTTCAGCTCCCATTCGACTCCCAGCTGACCATAAACATCCTATTAAAATAGCAAACCATTAAATGTACATCCTGAGTTAGCAACGGTTCATTGAGGAAGCCAAGACTCAACTGGGTCCTCCTCCCAACAGATCCTGCAAAGGTGACACCTGGGTTGGGAATCCACCTTCCTTCCTTCCTTCCTTCCTTCCTTCTTTCCTTCCTTCCTTCCTTCCTATCTTGCCTGCCCTTCTTTCCTTCCTTCCCTATTCTTCCTTCCCTGTCCTTCCTTCCTTCCTTCCCCCTCCAATCTATCTTCCTTCCTTCCTTCCTTCCTTCCTTCCTTCCTTCCTTCCTTCCTTCCTTCCTTCCTATCTTGCCTGTCTTTCTTTCCTTCCTTCCCTATTCTTCCTTCCCTGTCCTTGTTTCCTTACCCCTCCAATCTTCCTTCCTTCCTTCCTTCCTATCTTGCCTGTTCTTCTTTCCTTCCTTCCCTCCTTCCTTCCTATCTTGCCTGTCCTTCTTTCCTTCCTTCCCTGTTCTTCCTTCCTTCCTTACCCCTCCAATCTTTCTTTCTTTCTTTTTTTCTTCCTTCCTTCCTTCCTTCCTTCCTTCCTTCCTTCCTTCCTTCCTTCCTTCCTTCCTTCCTTCCTTCCTTCCTTCCTTCCTTCCTTCCTTCCCAACGCCCAGAACCCAAAGCCTTAAAACTGGCACTTCAACCATTCCAAAAACAGACCTAAAATATATCCCCCCATTGCAAAAACGCAAAACCCAACCCAAAGGCCTGGCAGAGACGGGCAGGACACAACCACGGCCGCCGCTGTTTATCTAACCTGCAGGCCGGCACGTACCCCCTCTCGCCCTTCGCCCATGCTCAGGGGCACTCTTAAGCACCGCAGCAAACCCTCCCGAGACGAACGGCCTGGCTCGGGGGGCGGTGGGGGGAGGGGAGATGGACTCCCCCAGCGTTGGCTGGCTCACCTTTGTCTTCTCACGCCACCCTTTGCCCAGATTGTTCAGGTGCCCTGGGCAAAGGTGCGGGGGGGAGAGAGAGAGAGAGAGAGAGAGGTGGGGCATGAGTTATGAGGGGCAGAAGAGCAGGAAGGAGGAGAAATGGAGTCGTGCCCCTTCTCGCCCGGGGGTGTGGGGGAGAGCCAGCTAGGTCTGGGTGGCGGCCACTCCCTGGCATTTGGGTGCCCGCCAGGAGGCCTGTTTGCCTTTGCCAGGACAGGGGCGGGGGGGGAAAGGGGGGGTGGCTGGATAGGTGGGGGCAGCAGCAGTAGGCCACCCCACCCCCCCTCTCTCTGCCAAGCAGGCTCGACCGGCTAAGCAAGGGGTGGGCAGGCCGGGTGGAAAAAACTGCCAGGCGGGCGTGGTGGGGAACCGAGGGCATTCTGACCGAAGGTTTAGGTGCGGCACCCAGCAGGGTTGACACCCCCAGCTATGCCAGCTCAGCCCGGCAGCCCTTTGGCTGGGCACGGAACCAAAAAAACTAGCATCCAAGACTTCTCAGACATCGAGGCTAGCAGCCGCTCCGCGGCCCGGGCCGGTGTCCCACTCTTTTCCCACCGTTGGCATCCGCCCTGGCAGGGCCCTCGGGCATTGCGTGCCCATCCTTGGCTCCCCTCCCCCCACCCCGGATTTAATCCTGGGAGATTTTGGGTCTTTTGCACAAGCTGTTCCATTCGACAAAAAACCCGACGCCCAAGCTGGCACAAGCTCAGCCCGGGCTCAGCCCAGTTTTGTAAAAATTACAAAATAATAATAATAATAATAATAATAGAACGCTAGAGATTAAACCACGATTGCTAAGGGTGGGTTTTTTCCTCCTCCTTTGTCTCTCTCTGTCTCTGTCTCTGTCTCTCTCTGTCTCTCTCTCTGTCTCTCTCTCTCTCGTGCCACATTCTCCGGTGGGTGAAACGGCTGCCTGGCTTTGTTTAGGTTTGGCTCCGCGGGGCTGCGGCCTTTTGGAATCCCTGACTTGAGTTTTGCACAAGGAAAAGGGACATAAATCCAAGGCCCTTTTTGCAGAATCTCCAGGAAATTGGTTTTTTTTTCCTGTTTTGTGTGTGTGTGTGTGTGTGTGTGTGTGTGTGTGTGTGTGTCCGGAATGTTTGGCTAGGAGGAACTAAATCCCGACCCCGTTTTTGCCCACCGAGAAAGAACAAAAGTATGACGTCCGGTACGAGCCAGGAGGTGTCTGGGAGAAATTGTCCGCAAAATCAAAATGGGTCCCATTCTTTTTTCTTTTTTTAATACAGAGTTTTTTCCTGGTGAATATCTGCCTGGCTGTCGGCGTAAAAGCAGTAAATCCCAGCCTTAACTTTGCAGTAAATTCAGACCTGCCTTGAATTGTTTTCCTGAATTGCACCGGGAGCAGCCAGAAGTTTCCTGAAACTAAACCCAGCACAGGCTGACGGACACATCGCGTTAAAGAACAGGTAGTCCTGAGCTTACAATAATCTGTTTAGTGGCCGTTCAGGGGGAAAAATTGACCGTTTTCCCACACTTACGACCGTTGCATCATGTGATCAAAATTGGCTTGGTGATCGGTTCACAATTTGTGACGGTTACGTGATCACCTTTTGCGACCTTCGGACGAGCAAGACTCCACGGGGATGCCAGTTTCGCTGAATGACCGGGTGCCTAACTTAACAACCGCAACGATTTGCTTCTTGCACGGAACAAAATAAGACCAGGAAATCCAGAAAATCAAGTCGGCTATTTGAAGTTCTCAATGAATATACGGTCGTTTTTACCTTTTTTGGCAACCACGGGAGCTGTAGTCACACGTTGCGGGAAACCAGGATAGTGAATGGAAAAAAAAAACCAACCACCACCAAGGAGGAGACCCTAAACCTGGTTTGGCATTTATCTTGGTTAATCTGGATGGGAGCACGTCACGTGCACCTTGCCTGCTGGCGTTGCCATCCCTTGAGAAACCTGGAAAAACAGGTTGAGTTCCAACTCAACTAGGTCACTTCTCCCAGCCACGAGAAAACCTCGCCGGAGTTTGCAAAACGTCCTCTAGGAATTTTGCCAAAACAATCAATCCGACTCCGAGAGAAAAAAAAAACGCGGCTATTGTGCACGAGAAAAGGATTTAGGACGGACAAGCTGGCATGAATTGAAATATCAAAGACCAAGGGAAGCCTCCACAGACAGACCTCCAAGAGGCCCAATTTGCAACATTTCAAAGAAATCACAGTCAGTCTTCAACTTATGACCACAACGGAGGCCAACATTCCCATCGCTAAGTGAGACAGCTAAGTGAGTTTTGCCACCGTCATAAGCACAGGCCACTTGCCAAGGGTCTGAATTTGGATCAAGGGGACGCTGCGGCGGTTATAATTGTGGAAAACAATTTTAAAAGTCCCTTTTGTCAGTGATGTAACTCTGAGCGGTCATTAAATGAACTGATGTAAGTCTAGGGTGATCTGAATATCGGTCTGAGCCGGGTGACTGATATCTCCATTTTTCTCTATTTTTTTTAAAAAGCGCTAAAAGCCAGTGGGTGGCAAGGTGAAAAAATAAAAACACTCTGCACGTTTTCAGAGATTACTTTAGTTTTGTTTGTGACTCTAGGACTAGAGATTTTAGCCGAGAATCCGACATACGATTTGAAAAAATGAGAATGATGGTTTATTTTTTTCCCCCTCTCGTTTTTCTCTTTTTCTCTCTCTCTCTCCTGCCATTTGGCCGAAATAAAAACTTGGGAAAACACAAGGCCAGGATCGGATCAAAGTTTATTTCCGTCCCTGTCTCCAAAATCCCTCTAGATCCACCCAACAGAAAGACACCTAGCCGTCAAAGTGTTTGAAAAAGGGGAAGAAGAAAGAATTTCCCGTGAAAAGGACGGGTGAAATGTTTTACGGCTGGGAAAAAAACAAACCCCCAAAACAAACAAGCCACCATGGCTCCGTCTGAATGCCCTTCTGGTAGCTGAACCCCAAACTGGGCTAGGCTTAAGCCACCAAGGAATCTTAGGTTGAAGGAAGGTAGCAAAACAGGAAATTTCTCTTAGCTATTTCCAAATTAGATTTACTTCCCTCCCACTCATCCTTTCAATGAGGCTTCAAGCACCTTTTCCTGTTTTCTGCAAAAGATTTCGAAGAGGGCAATAAACAGGCTGCAAACGCGGCATCAAAAATTGCGGGTGTGCCAGCCTGGTGTGTGTGGGGTGTGTGTATGCGTGTCTCGCGCCCTGATCGGAGACCCCCAATAATGCCAGCATCCAACCCACAACTCCAGGGAGGCGACCGGTTAAGAAGTGACCCTTCAAAGGCCTTGCTAAGCAGGCGGCCTCCTCGATGAGGACTAGCGGCATGCCTCGCCGAGGACCGGTTAAATCTAGGAAAGACGGCATCGCGAAGCAGGGGGCTCGCTCGCAACTGTGTCCCAGGAAGGGTGGGGCAGGGAAGATGCAATGCCTCGGGGCTCCAGAGCATGTACAGATGGTTTTTATTTTTCCCTTCCTGCCTTTCCCCCTCTTCCTAAAATCCAGCCCCAGAGGTCGCGACGGAAAGATTTGAAATTTAAAAAGGAGGGGTGGGGTGGAAAAAAATGGAGATGGGAGGCGGGGGATTTTTTTATTTTTATTTTTCCACCCCCGGGGGAGATGCTGTGACATGATAAAAAGGCCTCAAACGCCGAAGAGGGGAGCCGAAAAAAGAAAAAACCTTAAAATGAGATGTTTACGGGAAGTGTAACTACGCGGGGACTTTCTAACGCTGTGATTTGTCACCCAAAGTCACACCTCTGAAAAAATTCCCCCCGTTTTCCTCCGTTGAGGGTCTCTTTCGGACATCGGAACCACATCCTTGCATCATGGCTTGCGGGAAACTCCCTCAAAGACACTTCCTAATCCAGGCTTGGTCGTGGCCTATTGTTTCCAAATTGGGGAAGGCGGGGGAAGCAGAAATCTCTATCGCCACCTAACCCACATTTAGCCACACACCTGGACCCCGACCGTTTCCCCCTTATAAACCAGGGTTTATTAAGGAAGCCAGTTTAGCCACAAAGCAAATTTTGGGGTGGGATGTGGGGAGAAGAGGAATTGGGGAGGTTGTTTGGCCCGGGATGCTTCCAGAAAGGCCGTTTTGCAACTTGCGCTTGGATCGGGTTGAGTGGCAGGTGGCGGGGCCTTTCCCCCCCCACCCCAAAGCTTCTAGTCCTCAGGAAACCTCCAGACCCTATAAACACGTGTGTTTTGCTAACTTGGGCTGGGCCTTTTTGGGGGGTGGGTGGGGGGGTGTTGTCTCTGCAAAGGAACCATTTGTTCCAGCACAAATTTGACACGCAGGATTGCCCAAGAAGGCCCCGCCAAGATAATTAAGGGGGAAGAGGAAAAAAAATCCTGGGAAATTGAATTGAGTGGCCAGCTGCTCCATTGTAGCCAAAACCTCAGGTGTGAATCTTCAGGTTCGGTTTCTGCTTCTATTAAACCCCTTAAAAAAAAAAAAAAGGAACTTGCAGGATGTGGTGGCCTACCTCGCAGGGAAGCGGGTAAATGCACCCCTACAACCACGGATAGCAAGGAAGCTTTTGCAAAGCTTGAATCCCGAAGATTTTAAGAAAGAGCATTTCTCTTTCTTCGGATCTTCAACCAAACTGTTTCGAATTTTGTAATTTTGAGGCCGACGTTTGCAACCCCGCGGATGGCGGTTTGTGACGGGGGCGAACTCACAGGAACTCACAGCTTTTGCGTTTTGCTGCGCAAGCACAATGCAATCCGTGCCTTTCAGGAAATGCAGTGCATTCTCACTAGGTTTTCGCGTCCTCCTCGCCATGGATCTCATGAAGGATGGTCGCTTTTATGACCTCGTCCACCCTTAACAGATCTAAAAACAACCCCTTCGCTTAAGAGACCTAGAAATTCTTTTTTAAAATTTTTTTTTACTAGATTTGGAGGTTGTAGGCGAAACACGACAACGTTCTGATAATTTTTTGGAATTGGATGAGAAGGGTAGGAAAAAAGAAGAATTGATTTATATCTTTTTACCACGCGCTATTCCTGATCTAATCAGTGCGTTTAATGATATAGCAATTTGTTGACGAGAGGCAGTTTGATGGAGTGATTCAAGGCGTCAAGCTAGAAACCAGAAGACATGAGTTCTAGTCCCACCTTAGGCACAGAACCAGCTGGGAGAGCTTGGGCCAGCCCCATTCTGTCAGCCCTAAGAAGGAAGCAATGGCAAACCTCTTTTGAAAAAAAAAAAAAAACCTGGCTAAGAAAACTCTAAAGAATTGTCCAGGCTATCTCTAGAGAAGCAGACCCGATCAAAGGTAAGAAAAGCAAAATTGTTGACCTAGCCAGAGTTGTTAAATTCACAACCTTAAGCCATGGCTTACGGACGGCGATGACAATTATCCTATAACACATCCAACCATACCACAAATCCAAACCAGGATTTGAAGTTACTAATCCCCAGGAAAAGAAACTCAGATCTTCGGGATCAAAGATTAGTAAACTTCACCTTGCAAATGTGTCAATTTCACCTTGCAAATGTGTCTATTTCACCTTGCAAATGAGTCAATTTCACCTTGCAAATGCGTCAATTTCACCTTGCAAATGCGTCAATTTCACCTTGCAAATGAGTCAATTTCACCTTGCAAATATGTCAATTTCACCTTGCAAATGTGTCAATTTCACCTTACAAATACTTCAATTTTCAAATTCAGAGATTTTTTTAAAAAACATGGTGTTTTTTTTCCCCTCCGGCGCACACGTGTGTGCACGTGTGAATGTTTCTCTGCACGTGAAGGGATCTTTTTTTTTTTTTTTTGAACACGACACCGGCGCTTTCTAAACCGAATTAATATTTTTCCGGCCCCTACTGTCGATTCCAATAGTCCTTTTGAATCTAAAAGCGGTATTCTGGAAAGGAGATAGAAGGAGTTCAAAGGTTTTGTTCCTCCCCAAATCCCTAATGTTGGATGGCCAATGGAAACGGTGGGGTAGTCTTGCTGAGAACGAAACCCATCTGGCTTCTAAATGGGGCAGAGAGAGAGAGAGAGATGGTATCACCGGGGCATTAGCGTGCCAAACTGGAACGGGTTGTGCTTTTCTTTCACCGCCCATAAATCCCTCTGTTGCAAGGCCCCCGGGGGAAAAGGGGGCATCGTGGTGCCAGGGAAATTGTGGGTGGGAAAATAGCATGCCTGGACAGGTTTAGGAGAACGTGTAGTTTTTACTTGAGGGTTAAAAAAGGACCCCTAAGTGTGGGAATGGAAAAAAAAAAAGAATTTTTGTTTTTCTGGGAAAGAGATAAAAGTCTGGTGGAAATCGCACAGCTATCCTGGCTGCGATTTGCTAGTTTGGTGAAATCTTGCAAAATTAATTTCCAAACTAATTGGGGAAAAAAAAGAAAGAAAATGCTGGTTGGGAAGATGCCAACCCCTGGGAAGAGAAAGGCCTTTTTTTTTTTTTGGAGTCATGTAGCCACACCGCATGAGACTAGTCCACAGCGTCTCAAGATGGCCAAGAATGTTTTTCCCATCCAAAGCTTTTCGGATCTGGGTAGGCACTTAGAGCCCGGCTCACAAGGGGGAGGGACAGTCATTTTAAGCCTCCCGAAATGATCCCGAGGTGCAGTTTTGCGATTGATCATTTCGGCTTGACCATCTGTCTCTGGGGGAAGGACCCTGTCCTCGTGCCAATGTTGGGAGGCGAGTTCAGTGGCTGCTTAATCCGGGCGAGATGAAGGGTGGGAAGAAACTGGGGCGTTTGGACACTGGAGGCAAACCACCAATGTCAGGCACCCACACATTAGCCTGGCGAGATTGCCAACCAAGTCAAGCTTGATTTTTCAACCATCCTACGTGGGTTTTTAATGGTTCAGCCAAGAGATATTTCACCCCCCTCCGAATACACTTTTAAAACAATGGGGTGCTTCTTTAGCCAATTGGAAGCGGGGTTCAGTAGCCAGTCGGAATTAAACTCTTTCACTCATCCCTGTTTCAGTGAGATGCCCCCCCCCCCAGCCCATCCAGTCGGGATCCGGTGGGATTTTAAAACATCAACAAGAAAGAAAGAAGGAGAGAGAGAAAGAGAGAGAGAAAGGAAAGAAAGAGGGAAAGAGAGAAAGAAAAGAAAGGGAGAGAGAAAGAGAGAGAAAGAAAAGAAAGAAAGAGGGAGAGAGAGAGAAAGAGAGAGAAAGAAAGAAAAGAAAGAAAGAGGGAGAGAGAAAGGAAAGAAAGGGAGAGAGAGAGAGAGAAAGAGAGAGAAAGAAAAGAGAGAGAGAGAGAGAAAGAGGGAAAGAGAGAAAGAAAGGGAGAGAGAGAGAAAGAAAGAAAGAAAAGAAAGAAAGGGAGAGAGAGAGAGAGAAAGGGAAAAAGAAAAGAAAGAAAGAAAGAAAGAAAGAGGGAGAGAAAGAAAGAAAAGAAAGCAAGAAAGAGGGAGAGAGAGAGAGAAAAGGAAAAAGAAAAGAAAGCAAGAAAGAGGGAGAGAGAAAGAAAGAAAAGAAAGCAAGAAAGAGGAGAGAGAGAGAAAGAAAGAGAGAGAAGGAAGGAAGGAAGGAAGGAAGGAAGGAAAGAAAGAAAGATGGAGTCGTAATCATGACACCAATCTGACTTACGCAAAGTGAAATTAAATTACATAAAATAAACTCAATTTCCCTAAGATTTACCTGATGTTACTAAGGGGGCGGGGGGCTAGAGGACTACAAATCCCATGGCTGGCTTTGGCATCAAATGACAGAAAGAGCACCCGGCAGCGACTCTTCCAGAGAGGCAACCAGCACCTTCTTTTACCGATAATCCTTGATTTACCACAGTGTATTCATTTAGCGACTGTTCAAAGTTACAACAGCACTGAAAAAGAATGAGTTATGACCCTTTTTCACACTTAGGACCTTGGCGGCACGCCCAACGGTCTGACGTGCTCAAAATTCAGACGCTCGGCAACCGATTCATATTTATGAGGGTCGCGGCATCCCTGGGGGGCTGGGGGGCTGGGGGGCGGGTTTCACGCGATCCCTTTTTTGCGACCTTCTGACAAAGAAAGCCAACGGGGAAGCCTGATCCCCTTAACGACGGTGTCGCCAACTTAGCAAACGGTGGCAGGAAAGGTCGTCAAAGGAGGCCGAGCTCACTTCATGGCCGCCTCGCTTAGCAACAGAGGTTTGGGCTCAGCTGTGGTTGTGATTTTTAGGACAGGACCTCCTCCTTGCAGCTTTTAAATGGTTGCAATTTCGAGGCCTCCCTCACGGATTGCACAAGCAGCAATTGAGGGATTACAACGCCCAGCAGCCCCAGCCAGGCGTCCCTCTAATGCTATCATCCTCGGTTTACAAAACCTCAGGCAGAAATTTGCTACACAGCCTCTCTCTCTCTCTCTCTCGAGCTGCTTTGAAGCACCAGGAAAAACATGTTTGCCTCTTTAAACATTTAGATATGGAGGGAGGGAAAAACCAGGTTAATTTATTTTTTTTAAAAAACCCCAATTTACACTTTCTCGTTCAGTGGTCCTCTTAGGCCGGGTGTCTTTTTAAAGAAGGGTGGACTTCAACTCCCAGAATTCCCTAGCCAGAGTTGTGGCTGGCTGGGGAATCCTGGGAGTTGAAGTCCAACTTCTCTTAAAAGGTTGACAAACCAGTTCTCGAAGCTTTGATCTTTCTCTTTACGATCGCTGCCCTCTCAAAAATTGCTTTTGCGGTCACCAGAAGTGTAAAACTAAGTTTGGTTTTCTTTGCAAAGTTCCTGATTGGATTACACCATCTCCTCGACATATGGGTCGCTTAGCACTGCCTTCTGTTACTTCCTGGTTTGCGTTTGGAGAACCCTCTTAACCCGGTTAGTGAAGCTCCCCATTTCTAAGCACACCGTGGATTATCCAAACAAACCCACATTCCTACACAGGCCATCCTGGGAAAAAAAAACAAAAAAAAAAGCTTCTCGCCGAACATTTAACATCGATTAAACCGTGCGGACAAAATGCACACAGGCCTGTTTCCCTCCCCCCAAGCAAACCAGGATGAAGTAACCGAGGTTAATACATGACACCGGCGCAAGCCAGCTCTTGACCTGATCTTATTCGACATGCCAGGTCAGGCTAACTTTTAAGGAATCCTTTTAGTTGGGTTGTTTGTTTGTTTGTTTGTTCTTACAGGATGCAAAACAAATAACCGAAGATTATACATTTCGGAATTCAAGCGGTTTTCTGGATTTTACCCTCGGCCCCCTTTTCGAAAGAAAACGCTAAAAAGGCAAAGGAGCAACGAAGCGGAAATGATTATGATGAAAAGAAAGAAAAAAAAAAGTACCGACCTTCGGATGCTTTTCTCACTGAGGACTAGAAGGATGGTGGACGTTTCAAACTCAAATCCTTTGCCAATCTTGGGAAACCAGGTTAGCAGTTCAACCCTGCCTCAACGGCCGTTGATTTAAATCTCGGTGGGCCGAGCCGCAATTTTGAAACGTAATATATATATATATATATATTATTTTCTCCTTGGGGTGCACCAAGATCATCCTAGATCCCACTTCAGCAGATCCCTCAGGTTTGATCCACACACACACCCCAAGAAGAAAAAATTCCCCCTTCCTTTCTGAATCCTTCCACCTCAACCCCCAACTCAATATCCCTTCCCGAAAAAATTCTGCGGAGTTCATATTCTGCAGGATGGATTCCGAGCCAACTTTGGAAACTTGGTATTGCAAAGAAGCGGGGGGTCGTTGAGAAGAAAAGGGGGGGAAACAATGATTTTTTTGGGGGGGGGAGGAGAGAAGAGATAAACCACGCATTGGGGTCTTAGAATGGGGGCAGCACCTCGAATCGAGTCCTGTCGGTTTTCGGTTGGCTTTGTCTGCCACCGCCGTGCCAAGCAGACAGTCTTGGGCATTGCAAAGCGAGTCGCTTGTCCCTAATGCTTAAATCTTGGGGAGACGGGTGGGTTCTTTCCAACACTTCCCCCCCCCCACTCCTCAAACCTTGCCAGGGTGCCCCCCCCTCTCCTCACTCACCCCTCGCCACGGCTGCTCCTTCACCCGGCGTCTGTGCAGATGTGTGAGTACACCTATGTGCCGCGGCGTAGCAAACGCAGGGCTCTCTTTACCACCACAAAAGCTGGCAACGCCCACACCCCCGGTTATGCAGCACCGTTCCCACGTTCCCGCCCCCTCTTTTTAACCCTTTCGACCTCCCCAGGAGAACAGCCCCCAACCCCGCGTCCAATGCCAGCGGTGAAAACCCCTCGCCAGGCGCAAAGGAGGAAAGAGAAGCCAGCAAACTCAGGAAAAGCCACTTCCAAGTTTATCCTGTTAAAACGCCTTTGGGGCGTTTTGACGCAGGCTCGTTGACCTTGATCGAGGGTGGTCTACCTCGTAGGGTTGTGGGGAAGGGTATTTAAGGTCCCCTGCTAGCTTGCTTCTCAAGGGCCAGCCTCTGCGCTTCCCGCGAGGATGAACGAGACAAGTAGGTCTCGGGTTATGACCGCGGAATTTCCACCGCCGAGCGAGGCGGGGTTTAAGGAAGGGGGGCGTGCCCGGTTTGACCACGGTTGTTAAGCGAATTGCTGCCGTTAAGGGAACCCAGTGGCCATTCAACGGCTTTTGCTTGGTGGAATGGTCGCCAAGGGTGATCATGCGGACCCCAGGACGCCACAACCGTCGTAAATACACGCCAGTTGCCAAGCATCTGAGTTTTGACCACATGAGGCTGCGATGGTCTTCAGTGCGAGGCCTGGGTCGCAAGCCACTTTTTTCAGTGTCCCTGGAATGGCCACTAAAGGAGCTGTGACAGTGGTGGGATTCGACCGCTGTAACAACTGGTGTAACAACCGGGTCCAAAACGGGCTGAATCCCACCCAAGCTGTTGTAAATTGAGGGCTAACCATCCTTCAAGCTAGGAGTGTAAATACACTAAAGCACACTTAGATCTAGATCTTTCTGTTTGGAGGAGGATGGGGTGAAGCACTTTAGGTATGCTCAGAGGGCGGGCCTTTTAACCATTCTCCCAAAGGATGCACGGTACGGTTTTAAACCACAAGATAAATCTAGCCAATTTTAAAGCGAATTTGTTGTAACTTTTGATTTGATGCCAGCTTAAGGAAGGGGCAGAACAGAGACAGAATTCCTGTGCCCCCCCCACCCTCCCCCCTACAAATTTGCTCCTCTGCCGGACACACCCCGAAACAGGATTTTATCTCCAGATCTTCAATGGCACCCCTGGGAAACAGCGTGCAAGAAGCTGATCAATTGCACGTAAAAATAATTTCTCTTCCATCGGTAATGCAATAGGGAACTATTCCAGCGGAGAAGAGCCTCTGAGCATATGCCAAGTGCTTTCCCAACCCCAACGCAAGGAGGGCAGAGAAACCCAACTGTCGGAGCACACAGTATATTAAGAAGGGCGGTTTAAGTGGCAGTTGGCATTACCCAAGTTACTCAAGTACCCAAATTGTGGATAATGTGGGGGAAAATATATATATCTATATATAGAAAGTATCTCGACGTCTCATTGATTTTAGATAGAGAAGCAAAGGGTTGAATGGCTGAGAAAATGAGCAGAATCTGTAGAGATAGTGAAGCGGACAAGATAGGTCAGAGAAAGAGAAAACAAACAAATATAAGGATAATATATATTTTTTAAAGGATGGAAACTTATGTGGATTTTTTTGGCGGAAAGAAGACAAAAAATAATGAATTGGTGGTTTGAATTGGGAAGCTCAAAGTGAGACTAAGAGGCTGGAGGTAAGATGGATGGATGGAAGGAAGGAAGGAAGGAAGGAAGGAAGGAAGGAAGGAAGGAAGGAAGGAAGGAAGGAGGAGAGGGGGGGAGGGAGGAAGGAAAAAGGAACCAAGGAAGGAAAAAAGGAACCAAGGAAGGAAGGAAGGAAGGAAGGAAGGAAGGAAGGAAGGAAGGAAGGAAGAACTAGGAAGGAAGGAAGGAAGGAAGGAAGGAAGGAAGGAAGGAAGGAAGGAAGGAGGGAGGGAGGGAGGGGGGAGGGAGGAAGGAAAAAGGAACCAAGGAAGGAAAAAAGGAACCAAGGAGGGAAGGAAGGAAGGAAGGAAGAACTAGGAAGGAAGGAAGGAAGGAAGGAGGGAGGGAGGAAGGAAGGAAGGAAGGAAGGAAGGAAGGAAGGAAGGAAGGAAGGAAGGAAGGAGGAACAGGAAGGAAGGAAGGAAGGAACCAAGGAAGGAAGGAACCAAGGAAGGAACGGGAGAAATAAAGGGAGGCAGGGAAGGAAGGAAGAAGAAAAGAACGGAAAGGAGAAAGGGAAGGGAGAGAAAGATGAGGAAGGAAAGAAAGAAAGGGAAAGGAAAGGAGGAAGGAAGGAAAGAAGAAAAGGAAAGGAGAGGGGAAAGGAAAGGGAGAGAAAGAAAGGGAAGGAAAGAAGGGAGGAAAGAAAGAAGGAAGAAGAAAAGAAAAGAAGGGGAAGGGGAAGGAGAGAGTGAAAGAAGGAAGTTTCCCTTTTTTCTTTTCTTCTCTCTTTAGCTTCGCTTCACGCTCCTGAAAAAAATTCAAGTCAAAAACGTAGCATTTTGAGGTTTTTTTTTTTAAAGGAATTTTCTCCAGAACTTTGCCTTCCCAGAATCCTCAGCCGGGGGAGGTGGTGGCCAGGCCTGCTGCATTCTGGGAAACCAAGTCCACCCAGCCTTTGCAAACAGGATCAAAGGGGAGTTTGTGCCTTGGGAGAAATCCCTGGGATCAAACAGGTTGGTTCAGAAGGGTTGCGGCTGTGCCAATCTGGCGAAATTCCTTTTGCCGCACGGCCCATGTCTGCCAGCCCATCGCCTGGCATTCATCGGGGCAGGGCTGAGAAGGGCTTGCCACAGCCTGCCTTGGCGGAGCAGCCCGACTCGAGTGACTGGCTAAAAAAAAAAAAAAAAATTAAAAATTAAAAATGCCAGCTTGACTCAGTTTCCCCCAGTGGCCCAACCAGAAACGGGCAGGTCCTCGGATGAGGACCGCAAACACGAGGCCCACGCTTGCGGTGGGGCTGAGCCAGGCAGCCGTTCCGTTTTGCCTGGTTGGAAGGATCGTCCTTGCCGCCTGTGGTTAAGTTAGACAACAGATAAACCAATGGATAACCGATCGTCAGAGTTGGAAGGGACCTTGTAGGTCATCTAGTCCAACCCCCTGCCTAAGCGGGAGACCCTAACACCATTTCTGACAGGTGGCAGTCCAAATCTCTTCTTGAAAGCCTCCAGGGATGAAGCTCCCACAACCTCTAAAGGCAACTTTTGTTCCATCGGTGGATTGTGAGTCGCTTCCATTAGTAACATGGTCGTTAAGTGAAATATGGCTTCCCCCTTGGTAGCCCAAGGGGACCCGGCGAGCGTCGCAACTACGAGTCAGAAGGCCAAGCACCTGAATTTCGATCACGGGCGATGCCACAACGGTTGTTAAGTGTGTGTGGGAAAAACACAGTCATGAACGGTCACTAAACAAGACCGTTGAAGGTCGAGGACTGACTGCCCAACTCACACTTACGATAGTTTTGACGAGCACAGTCGAGGGAGAAGGCAGGTTCGCTTAAAGAACCGTGTGGCTAACTCGACAATCACAGCGATTCACTTAGCGGCGGCGGCAAGGGAGGTTGTGAAAGCGGGTCCGAACTCGTTTGGAAAAAAAACCCAAAAACCCGTCTCGCTTCGCCAATGTTGGGCTTCAATCCCGGTCGTAAGTTGAGACCTTCCTTTTGGTCTTTGGCCATCTCTGAATTTGCAAATGTTTGTCCAGTTTTCAGTGGGGAAGAAAGGAAAATTGAAAGGAGAAATCATGCTGGGGGTCTGTCGGCTGTTGCAGGAGAGAGCGGAAGGGAAGACGGGAAGCGACAGAATGAGAAAGCGGACAAATAAAAGAGGGAAACGGAGCTCCGCTTCGGTAGAAAACGGTGGGTGGAAAAAAGAGGAAGCCAGAAATGGAGGGAGGAGAGGAAGGGTTTCCGGAGAAATGTGATTGTGTCACTTTCCCACCTCTTTTCCCCACAGCCAGGGGAGAGGCGGTTGTCATCAACAACAGCAACACAACCGGCTCAAAACAGACCCGCAACGTTTCCTAGGCATTCCGCTTCATTGCAAATCTGCAAACGCGTTTGAATTTTATTTATTTTTTTCTCTTTTTTTCCATCCGGTTTTCTTCCTTCTGAGTTCGAATCTCGCCCGGCTCCCCAGAAATCTCCAGGCTGCCCCCTCCCCACCGCACCCAAAATGCTATTTTCCCCATCCTCCACGCACCCAGGAAATCCTCTCTGCCTACACCGCAGGGCTGTGGGTGCTCAGAAAGGATGCCCAAGATGGATTCAGGTCGGCCGCTTAGGACAAGTTTCAAAGATTTAACGTTTGAGGATAGTCCGCTCCTGGCTCTGGAGGCTCTGCTGAGGGAATCCCAGCGCCATTCTCTCCTCCTCCTTTGGAAAAGAGGCCTAGAATTGGTTATGGAGAGGAAGGGAGGAAGGAAGGAAGGAAGGGAGGGAGGGAGGGAGGGAGGGAGGGAGGGAGGGAGGAAGGAAGGAAGGAAGGAAGGAAGGGGAGGTAGGTAATAGACAGCAATGGGATGGTTGATGGACAGATAAATAAATAGACCGACAGGACAGGGAGTGGGGAGAAGGAAGGCAGGAATAGAAATAGAGAGGGGTGGGATGGATGGATGGATGGATGGATGGATGGATGGATGGATGGATGGATGGATAGATAGATAGATAGATAGATAGATAGATAGATAGATAGATGATAGATGATAGATGATAGATAGATAGATAGATAGATAGATAGATAGATAGATAGATAGATAGATAGATAGATAGATGGTAGGTAGGTAGGTAGGTATGATAGATGAATACATGAATGAATGATAGACAGACAGAGACAGAAGGGAGAAGGGAGGGAGGAAGGAATGGAGAGAGGAGGAAGGAAAAGAGAAAGGAAGGCAGGAAAGAAACAAGAAAGAAAGAAAAAGAAAAAAAAGAAAAAGAAAGAAAGAAAGAAGAAAAAGAAAGAAGAAAGAGAAAGAAATAAGAGAAAGAAAAGAAGGAAGAAGGAAGGAAGGCGAGAAAGAAAGAAAGGAAGGAAGGAAGGAAGGAAGGAAGGAAGGAAGGAAGGAAGGAAGGAAGAAAGAAAGAAAGAAAGAAAGAAAGAAAGAAAGAGGGCACCAGAACCAACCCTTCTCTGCCCTTTCACCCAACGTGCTTCCCCACAACCCACCCACTCCCACCCCCCCCGAAGCTTCCCAGGAGGGGGCTCCTTCCTGGCAACCAGGTGCCCTGGCCAAGCGATAAGGTGGGTGAAGCGGGCACTGAGGAAAACGAGATTGGGCAGGGCGGGGAGGGTTGGAACCAGCAACTTCTGGGGCTGCAATGGACCGGGGTGGGGGTGGCATGCGTGGGGCGTGGAGAAGGCCAGTGACTCAGCCTGGGTGGGGGCGCCTGCCGGAAGCCCTTTCTGGTGTTGCAAACCAAGGCTATTATTATCCTTTCCTTTTGCAAACTCTTCAGCCCGGAAGAAGAAAAGAGGAGGAGGAGGAGGAAGAAGAAGAAGAAGAAGAGGAGGAGGGGGAGGAGAGGAGGAGAAGAGGAGGAGGAGGAGGAGAAGAGGAAGAGGAGAGGAGGAGGAGAAGGAAGAGGAGGAGGAGGAGAGGAAGAGAGGAGGGAGGAGGAGGAGGAGGAGAATGAGATGAAGAAGAAGAAGAAGAAGAAGAAGAAGAAGAAGAAGAAGAAGAAGAAGAAGAAGAAGAGGAGGAGGAGGAGGAGGAGGAGGAGGAGGAGGAGGAGGAGGAGGAGGAGGAGGAGGAGAGGAAGAGGAGGAGGAGGAGGAGGAGGAGGTGAAGAAGAAGAAGAAGAAGAAGAAGAAGAAGAAGAAGAAGAAGAAGAAACAACCACCACCATCACCCCCCCCCCCACCCAGGGCTCAGTGGCAGCTTCGCCAACTCAGGGAAGGCAAGAGTTAGCCAGAGCATGCACAGAGTTCTGGAAAGCCACAGACCCCTGAGAGAGCCTGGCCTTATCTCGGGAGAGGCCTCAGATGGGGGAGGCTGCCATGTTGAGAGCGGCCGGGGCCGAAGACTTCCTCCTAATGCGTAGCCACCCCCACCCCCTTTCCCAGAAGGGTGCTCCCCCAAACCTGGGGAAATCCACCCTTCCTGTCTGAGAAAGTGACTCAGCAGAGATGGTCCCTCCGCCCACCAGCGTTTCCCACCACATCATCATCATCTCCAGGGTGAGGGTTCCCTTTCAGCCTTCGTTGTAGAGATGTTTGAATAAGAAAAACAAAAAAAAACCCACACAAAATCCCAGATCCCAGCGGTATAGGCAGATCGAGTCAGCGAGCCAAGCTGCATATGGGATCTGAAAGCAAACAAGAGGCAAAGCGGTGGGTTTTCTGGGCCGGTTATCCCAAGGGTGTGTGTGTGTGTGTGTGTGTGTGTGTGTGTGTGTGTGTGTGAAGAGATCCAGCTAGTCCTTCCTAGAATAGAAAGAGGCATCGTGACGGGACTACAGCTCCCATCACCCTTGGCCGAGCTGGTTTGGAACCCGGGGAACGGTGAGCCCATGTCAGGGAGAACCGATGTTGCAATTGGAACGAACCTCTGAGTTTTGTCTTCAAACAACGAACCGCAAGTAACTGGCACGTTTGTGCGTTGTCCTACCTTGCAGGGGTGTGGCGGGTCCAGAAACGAAACGAAACGGGACCCCCCACCAGGCACCCATTTTACAGCGTCCAAGAGACTCCCCTCTTTCCCAACCTAGCCATAGATTTTCAACTCTGCCTCTCGTGCAACCCTCAACCCGTCGAGCAGCCTTACAACAGCCTTGTAAGGCGGGACGGAACTGCTTTTCAGAAGAAGCGAGGTTGCACGGGGCGTGTGTGTGTGTGTGTAAGAAAGAAAGAGAGAGAGAGAGAGACAGACTCCTTCAATGATTCTTATGGGAAGGGAGGGGACGATGGGATTTGGGCAGACTCCCTAGTCCACAAGGCTTCTAACTTTGGTTTCTAACTTTGAAACGGGCCAGCGAAAAGGGGTTTTGCAAAATTCAGCAAGAGAAAACCAGAATTTTTTTAAAAAAATAATAATAATTCGTGAACAGAAATAAAAGTATCATGACTATAGAAACGAACGAAGAATTTTAGATAACATTATAAAACAAAGGACGGGAGAATAACTTCAAAGAAAAAATAATAATATTCTAAAATAATATTTTGGGGAAAAAAATTGAGCCACCAGAAGCTTCCCACAAATTTTAAAGAGGAAGGAATGCCTTCCGTGCATATTGGTTCTGTCTCTCTGTGCCAGGGTTTTATAACCTGGGCCACACCTGGAAGCGGTTGGACTTCAATTCCCAGAATTCCCTGGCGAGAACCCATCCCTTTTGATGTCTATTCCCACGGCTTATTCTCTTTCAATCCCTTCCTCTCCAAAATCTCCCTTCTAGAGCGCGGAAGTAAGAAAGAAAGAAGAAGAAGAAAAAAAAAAGCATAATCTTGTAAAAGCGCTGGACAAATCAAAATAAATAAAAGTATCGTGACTATAGAAAACGAAGGAAGAATTTTGGATAACGTTATAAAACAAAAGACGGGAGAATAACTTCAAAGAAAAAAAAAATGAAATCAGAGAAGATACGAAACATGGACAACGTACGTGGGATGAACGTAAGAAAATTTACAGGAAAATGAATGATGTGATATGCAGTTGAATTATGAAAGAGGAATATGAAAATGAAAGTCACGTTGGTATTGAAATGTAAAAACCTGGAACCACAATTGTTCACCGAAACAGATGTTTTTAAAATATAAAAAAAAAAATTATTACAAAAAAACACACCACCAAGCACATCCAGCTGGAGAAATTTGGGAATGTAAGAATTTTAACCGGGCCCAACATTGGAAAAACACACTCTATACACACCGTTGCTGAACAGGCGAGATAATTCACACATTAAACCAGGGGCTCTTGCACTTTTGCACGCTGCTTTTCCAAACTTTTTATTCCCCTGCAAAAGGTTGGCAAGGGGAAAAGAGAGAGAGAGGGAGAGAGAAAGAAAGAGAGAGAGAGAGAGAGAGAGAGAAAGAGAGAGAAAATTACGTAGGGTGGGACTTTGTCCTGGGGCATCTGGGTGGGGTTGGTTGGCTGAGTGGGCGTGAATTGGGAGCAACAACAGGTTGCGTTGTGTGTGCAAGGGGAGAGTTTGTGTGCCAGCGTTAAAAGGCAGGATGGCCTTCAAATCCAGGTGTTGGGTTCCAGCTCCCATCATCCCCAGCTCAAAGGGTCCTTTAGCGCAGTTACTCTCTTTTTCTGAGGGAGGGGAGAGAAGCAATAATCTAAATCTAAAGAAAGAAAGAAAGAAAGAAAGAACGAAAGAAAGAAAGAAAGAAAGAAAGAAAGAAAGGAAGGAAGGAAGGAAGGAAGGAAGGAAGGAAGGAAGGAAGGAAGGAAGGAAGGAAGGAAAGAAAGAGAAAGAAAGAAAGAAAGGAAGGAAGGAAGGAAGGAAGGAAGGAAGGAAGGAAGGAAGGAAGGAAGGAAAGAAAGAAAGAAAGAAAGAAAGAAAGAAAGAAAGAAAGAAAGAAAGAAAGAAAGAAAGAAAGAAAGAGAAGGAAGGAAGCAAGCAAGCAAGCAAGCAAGCAAAGAATGGCTCTCGGCCCCAAACCAAGCTCTGGAACGACATAGCCAAAACTGTTTCTGACCATGTACAGAGTTCTGTTTTTTTTGAACAGGAGAGTTGGGACGGTGCTAATAAAAGTGGAGGCTCTCTCCATCCATTCACTTTTTGAAGCCTGCATGCTATCCAGCCATTTCTTTTTCCAAACTAACTAAAAAAAAAAATCTGCAAAGCCTGCATTGCCATTTTTCTTTTCTTATTTTCCCCTTTTCTAACCAATCTTAGAAAGATCTAAAAAAATAAAACTTTCTGCGAGTCACCAATGCAATTTTTCTCCTTCGGAAAGGCGGCCTCTCCAAAAAAACCCCATCACCTGGGTAAAAAACCCCTGGAATAATTAATAATAAGAATAAGGAGAAGGAGAAGAATGAGGAGGAGGAGGAGGAGGAGAAGGAAGAAGAGGAGGAGGAGGAGGAGGAGGAGGAGGAGGAGAAGAAGAAGAAGAAGAAGAAGAAGAAGAAGAAGAAGAAGAAGAAGAAGAAGAAGAAGAAGAAGAAGAAGAAGAATCCTTCCTTATAATCCTGAGCTTTAAATTACACACACACACACACACACACGCACACATATATTTATTTATTCCCCACCCCCACCCCTGATTTTTGAGCCCAGTGTGCAAATTTAAAAAAGGGAAAGAGGTTTGTAAGAGCAGCAGGGTGAAAAAAAAGAAAAGAAAAAGAAATGACTTTTTTTGTTTTCCAACCTCTGTACGGAAACCTCCCTGAAGTTTTTTTTTTTTTCTCCTTCAAACAAAATAAAATAAAATCCTTTAATTTGGGGGGCAAAGATCCTGTGTGCCAATATAACCAGGAAGGACTCTTTCCCCGGAGTTGTCTAATCTAATCTGCTTGCTCCCCCCCGTTTCGGTCCCTTGGGCCTCGGATTCGAATCCCCCCCCCTCCTTTGTAAAGGAGCGTGGAAAGGAAAGTGTGTTTTGGAAAGGCGTTCTGACATTCGGAGGGGAATAAATAAAGTTTCTTGAAGGTTCCCGGGGGTGGAAGGGGGGAGAAAAACCCGTGAGTTGGAAGGGGGGAGGGGAAATCCTCTCTGCACCCCAACCCTGCCCCGTCCTCAATTAGGGGTGCCCCTGTAGCTTACCCCATCCGGTGCCCATGGGGCTGGCCGTGGGAGCCTCCGGAAGAGGCGGCTGGAGGGCCCCTAGCAGCCCAGCCTGGTCTACTTCTCTTTCTCTCTCGTCACCTGTTCCTCCTTTTCCCCTTCAAGAGAAGGGAAACTGCGTCAGGGCAGGGGGGGTTTGCAGGGAACACCCCTTTTTCTGGGGGGACGGGGTGGGGGGCATGCTGCCCCCAAAGCCTTGGGCGAGAAATTCAAACCCACCCACCCGCCGCCCAGCAAGGGAAAAAGGAAAGGGGGTTTCTGCTAGGGAGGGAGGAAAGAATTAAGGGGGGTGAAGGGAAGAGAGAGGAAAATGGAGGGAGGGAAGAATGGGAAGGGAAGAGAGAGAGGAAGGAAGGAAGGAAGGAGGAAGGAAGGAAGGAAGGAAGGAAGGAAGGAAGGAAGGAAGGAAGGAAGGAAGGAAGGGGGAGGGAGGGAGGGAAGAATTATAGGGGAAGGGGAGGGAGGAGGGAAGGAAAGAATTGAGAAAGGAAGGAAGGAAAGAAGGAAGGAAGGGAAGGAGAGGAAGGAAAGAATTAGGGGAGGTGAAGGGAAGAGAGAGGAAAATGGAGGGAGGGAAGAATTAGAAGGGAAGGGAGGGAAGAGAGAGAGGAAGGAAGGAAGGAAGGAAGGAAGGAAGGAAGGAAGGAAGGAAGGAAGGAAGGAAGGAAGGAAGGAAGGAAGGGAAGGGGAGAGAGGGAAGAATTAGAGGGGAAGGGGAGGGAGGAGGGAAGGAAAGAATTGAAGAAGGAAGGAAGGAAAAAAGGAAGGAAGAAAGGGAAGGAGAGGGAGGGAAGAATTAGAGGGGAAGAGAAAAGAGAGGGAGGAGGGGAGGAAAGTATTGAGAAAGGAAGGAAGGAAGTGAAGTGGAGAGATGGACGAATTAGAGGGGAAGGGGAGAGAGGAGGGAAGGAAGGAAAGTATTGAGAAAGGAAGGAAGGAAGAAGGGGAAGGGAGGGAAGAATTAGAGGGGAAGGGAAGAGAGAGGGAGGAGAGAAGGAAAGTATTGAGAAAGGAAGGAAGGAAAGAAGGAAGGAAGGGAAGAATTGGAAGGGGGAGGGAAGAGAGAGGGAGGAGGGAAGGAAAGTATTGAGAAAGGAAGGAAGGAAAGAAGGAAGGGAGGGATGAATTGGAGGAGAAGAGAAGAGAGGGAGGAGGGAAGGAAAGTATTGAGATAGAAAGGAAGAAAGGAAAGAAGGAAGGAAAGAGGTGAAGGGAGGGAGGGAAGAATTAGGGAGAGAGGGAAGGAAGGAAGGAAGGAAGGGAAGGAAGGAACGGAAGGAGGGAGGGAGGCAAAAAGATGGAAGAAAGGGAGGGAGGGAGGGAGGAGGAGAGAGAGAGAAAGGGAAGGAAGAGGAAGGAAGGAAGGAAGGAAGGGCTGATTGGTTCCTCTTCTCAAGGGTCAAACCAGCCTCCAGACGCCCACCCGTGGCATGCAGGGCAGGGGCCAAACTGGCACCAGCTCTCCCCCCTCCCCCGCCCTTGAGAATCCCGGGGCAAGGCCTCTGCCCTTCCCCCTCGGCCTCCACCTTCAGCGCCCAGAGCATCTTTCCCCCCCCCCCCCGCCCAGTCTAGAGTTCACCACCTTCTTCCTTCTTGGCACTGCCAGCCACGGTTGGCACCCTGCCCGCCTGTGTGCACCCTGCCTCTTGAGGTTTGGCCTCCTGGCCAAAGGAGGCTCCGGTTTCAGGCAGGACGGGGGAAGGAAGAGCCCCGGAGGGGGTTGCCATGGCGTCCCCCCCCCTGCCAGCTCTCCTCCTCTCGGCTCCCACCCCGGGAGAGGGAGGGGGGGCATCGCTGGCAAAGGGCGGGGTGAAGCCAAAGGACGATTTCAAGGCGGTTTCGTCAGCCGCCACCCACCCAGGAGGCATCGCTGCCTCCCAGCAGGGCAGGGCAACCACGCAACGGAGGCCGTGCCAGGCCCGGCGGGCACCAGGGATGCCTGAATTGGGGGGGGGGGCGCTTTGAAACTCCCACCCTGCTGTTTTTGGGGGGCACACACACACACACACAAACTCCTGGCTCCTTGCCGCGTCTTGCTAAAAAAAATAAAAAATGCACCAATTTACAAGGGAAAGATGGTTTTTTTTTCTTTTTCTGGGTAAACGGGCAAGGGGGTTTCCAGCAAGGGGGGGCCCCACGTGGGAATGGCTCAGCCCAGGCAAACCCCAGGGACGGCCAAGGCCAGACACCCCAGCTGAGCCCTTCGGCCCCGCAGCCCTTCCGTACTGGCGAAATTTTACCCCGGGTTGGTCTGCAGGCGCCTTTGGCTCTATGCGGAATCGGGTGTTTTTTTTAATGTGGAAAGGGGGAGTGGGGAGAATTGGGGTGGGGGTGGGGGTGGGGTGGGGGTTAAATTGGATTGGGACATTCTACAGCGCCTGTTGATTTTCTGCCTGCTTTGGCCTGTTGAAGAAAGAAGCATCGGGGTTGAGACTTGAGAGGAGGGAAGGGGGAGGAAAGGAAGGGAAAGGGGAAAGGATAGAAGAAAGGAAAGGAAAGGAAGGGGGAAGGGAAGGGAAAGGAAGGAAAAGGAAGGGAAGGAAGGAAAGGAAGGAAGGAAAGGAAGGAAGGGAAGGGAAGGGAAGGGAAGGAAGGAAGGGAAGGGAAGGCGGAGGAAGGAAAAAATAGATATATATAGATGGTGAGAAAGATAGATAGATAGATAGATAGATAGATAGATAGATAGATAGATAGATAGATAGATAGAAAGAAGAAAGAAAGAAAGAAAGGTAGGAAGAAGGAAGGAAGGAAGGAAAGAAAGAAAGATAGAAAGAAAGAAAGAAAGAAAGAAAGAAAGAAAGAAAGAAAGAAAGATAGGAAGAAGGAAGGAAGGAAGGAAGGAAGGAAAGAAAGAAGAAAGAAAGAAAGAAAGAAAGAAAGAAAGATAGATAGATAGATAGATGGAAAGAAAGAAAGATAGATAGATAGGAAGAAGGAAGGAAGGAAAGAAAGAAAGAAAGATAGATAGAAACAAGGAAAGAAAGATAGATAGAAAGAAAGAAGGAAAGAAAGAGAAAGAAAGAAAGAAAGAAAGAAAGAAAGAAAGAAGGAAAGAAAGATAGACAGATAGAGATAGATAGATAGACAGATAGATAGATAGGTAGGTAGATAGATAGATAGATATAGATAAAAAATAAAAGCAGAGGCTAAGCTTCTTCCAACAGAGCAGGGATTCCAAAGTCAATTTAAATTATAGAAAAGGGGAAGAAAGAAAACCTGAAGAAGTGAATTCCAGGTGAGGATGTGGAGAGAGAGAGAGAGAGAGAGAGAGAAAGAAAGAGAGAGAGAGAGAGAGAAGCCGAGGCTATCCTGGGTCTAGGGTTCAAAGGGGTGCAGCACACACACCTCCCGCTTACCTGGAGTGATAAGACCTGGGAGCTCGCTAGGTGTGCACGGCCTCGCCCGCCCCCCCCTCCTCTGCCACCCCCCCCGCCCCGAGGGCTTTGAACGCATGCACAAACAGCCGCCTCAGCCGCCCCCTCCTCCTCCTTCCGCGTTGCACACCCAGGACACCTGGGGACAATCGGCAGGTGCCGTCTTAGCGACACGCCGCCACACACACCTAGGTGCTGCCAGGCTGGGAAACAGGGGCGGGGCAACACAAGCCAGGTATGCCAACCTGAGGCTCTCGGCCTCCTTCGCCCGCCCCCCACATCCCCTCCGGTGAGATCTTTGTGGGGGAGGAGGGTGCAGTGGCAGCCAATGTGGGAAGCTCTTTAGAGTCTGCTTGGATGGGGCATCACCAGGTGATATATTTTTTTTCAGGGGCTGCAGGGTTGAAGCGGAGAGCGGGAAAACAAACACACACTCGCACACCAATGCCTCTTCAAGGAACACCCGGGCCAAAGTATCTGTGTGTGACTCGGCTCAAATAATAGAGAATGACAAGAGTTGGAAGGGGCCTTGGAGGTCATCCAGTCCAACCCGCCCCCCAGCTTGGTCAGGAGGAAGTGACGAGGAAGGAAGGAAGGAAGGAAGGAAGGAAGGCAGGCAAGCAGGAAGGCAAGCAGGAAGGAAGGAAGTAGAGGGGAAGGAAAACAGAGAAAAGTGGGAAGGAGGGAGGGAAGGAAGGAGGGAAGAGGGGAAGGGAAAGAGAAAGGGAAGGAAGGATGGAAGAGGGAGGGAGGGAGGGAGGAAGGAAAATGAGAAGGAAGGAAGTAGAGGGAAGGGAAGCCGAGAAAGGTGGGATGAAGGGAAGGAGGGAAGGAAGGAGGGAAGAGAGAAAGAGGGAAAGAGGAGAAGGGAAAGAGAAAAGAAAGGAAGGACGGAGGAAGGGAGGAAGAAAGGAAAGAAAATGAGAAGGAAGGCCAGCAGGAAGGAAGTAGAGGGGAAGGGAAACAGAAAAGGGGAAAAAGGGAGACAGAAGGAAGGAGAATAACAGAATAACAGAGCTGGAAGGGGCCTCCGAGGTCATCTAGTCCAACCCCTGCTCAAGGAGGAGACCCTACACGATTTCAGACCTCTGGAGAAAAAAAAACCTCCCATGTTGGAGAGGAAAAAAAAAAAGCCATTGGCCAAACGAAAGCAATTCAAAGATTTCCCAGAAACGGCGCAGCCAGTTGGGCGAGCCAGATGACCTCACACACCCCCAGCGAAGGAGGGCAGGGTTAATCCGTGGGGTGGGCTGGGTGTTGCCAGAGTCCAATCGAAAACTTTGCCCCCTCCACCCCCTGGGGGGGTGGAGGAAAAAGCCACCAAGACTTCCACCCCAATCGACCCATCGTACAAGGGGAAAGGTCCAAAGACACGCCCTTCGTCCGGTGGGCCGTTCCAAAGGGCGCAACCGACTCGTATTTATGACGGTGTCCCCATCATGAGCGAAGATTCACTTAATGACTTAAGATAACAAGGGCGGGGGATGCCCTTAACGACCGGCGGGGGGGGGGAGGAGGCAGGAAATTTCATAAAAAATGGGAACCAAACTCCCCTTGGGACATGTGAATAGAAAATAGCATAACAAGAGTGGGAGGGGGCCTCGGTAGGTCATCTAGTCCAACCCGCTCCCTTCTCCAGCGGGAGACACTTCGCAAATGTCTCAGTTAGCAACATAAATTCTGGGTTCCCCTGTGGCCCTATGTTGAGGACTACTTCTAGTTCCTGCTAAATGCCCGAAGGGTGCCACTCGTTTAATAGACAACCGATAATCAGAGTGGGAGGAAGGGACCTTGTAGGTCATCTAGCCCAACCCCCTGCCCAAGCCGGAGACTATACACCATTTCTGACCGGTGGGAGTCCAATCTTGAGAGATTTCTACCCCGTGCCCCAAAATTGAGGCATTGGAGTGTCTGTCGACACAAAAACAGCCCAGAAGGAAAAAATAAATCAAAATATTTACCGGGTTTTGACTTGGCCAAGTTTTTAAATGTTGGGAAGGGATGGAGTGGGCAGAAATGAAGGAAAGAGAGTTTGCCAATCGTGGTTAACTTCTCGTGAGGATTAGGATCCAGATAGAAGGAAGAAGATCGGTGGGGCGGTGCTGTTTAAATTTTCCCTCTATGGATGCCATCTCTGGGCGCCCTAAAACTCAGGGCTGGGGACGTGGGGTGGGAATAGAAACAGAGAATAGCTCAGTCGGGTGGGACATGCCAGATGTTTTAAAAGCCTGGTTGGAATTGGGCGCAGGATTGTTGTGACAAAGCCAGCCGGGGCTTGGTTAACCTGGGTTCGGCATCACGTGTGAACTGGGCCAAATCTGTGAATCTGTGACCCACTCAAGGGTGGCGAGGGTGGGCTATCTATCCGCCCCCTGCACCGGCGGTTCTGGACACCGTACCAAAGAAGCTTTCTAACCCACCTCCCTGCCTTTCCACAATAGATCCAGCTTTAAAAGATATTACTGGAAAATAATAACGATGTTGATGGTGACGGTGATCATCATCACATCATCTGACGCTACCTGAACAGTTCCTAGGTCCTTGGTTAGGACTCGAGCTGTTGAGCTACCAACCAGCCCCCAAAGCTGTGAATCTCACTAAAGATATAATAATAATAATAATAATAATAATAATAATAATAATAATATGCCAATACATCACACAGCCCTAAATGCTTGGGAAGTGTTTGACTAGTGATTTGTGATAAGAAACCCAGCATAGTCATCTCGTTTGCTTTATACACTGTAGTTTTTTGTTAACAACAACAATAATAATAAACAACTTATCACAAATAAGTGATTTGTGATATGAAGCCCAGCATAGTTATCTCATTTGGTGAGTACACTGAAGTTTTTGTGAATAAATAATAATAATAATAATAATAATAATAATAATAATAATAATAATAATAATAATAAACAACTTATCACAAATAGGTGATTTGTGATACGAAGCCCAGCATAGTTATCTCATTTGCTGAGTACACTGTAGTTTTTGTGAATAATAATAATAATAATAATAATAATAACAACAATAACAATAATAAACAACTTATCACAAATAAGTGATTTGTGATACGAAGCCCAGCATAGTTATCTCATTTGCTGTGTAATACAATAATAATGTAATATAAAATTAATATAAAGTAATATAAAAATAATAGATAAAATCTAGTTTCACAAAACAATCCCTCTTCACTCCAGCTGTAGGGCTTGAGATGAGGGCAACAGGGGGTCTCTCGCCTCCCTCCCCCCACCCCAGGGGATCGGATACATTCAGGAAGACCGGTTTAAGGAAATATCGGAGCTGGAAAGAACCTTAGAGGTCTTCTAGTCCAACCCTCGTTCAAACAGGAGAAGAGGTTGGAGGTGAAAGGGGTAAAACAAATGGGGATAAATGTAGCTGCATTTTCTGCCCAGCGACCCCTCTGTGTTGGTAACTTCTTACTTGGATTTTTTTTTCCTTCCCTGCTCAAGTTGGGTGTGCAGGCTGCCTGCTTTTGGGAAGTGGGGGGAGGAGGAGGAGGAGGGGCGGCTGGGGGAAAGGATTAATGTTGATTTAGGGGGCAGGAATGTGAGAAAGAGGAAGCTCCTGGGATTTGGGAAGAGAAGTGAAGGGCGAGGATGGGAGAGTCGTGGGGGGGAGAGAAAGGCAGGAGGGGAGGGAACGCACAGCCCCCCAGCCCCCAAGGCAAAAACCCAGGGAGATAAAACGAGTCCCAAGCCAGAGGCGGAGACCCCTCCTCAAATATCAACAGTGGCGGGGGCAGCCGAAGCCTGCCCGCTTGTGCCCCCCGCGCCTTCCAGAGGCGCTGGATCGCCTCTCCCATTATCCCCAGCCGGGGCGCTGGCTGCTAAAGGGAGGGAAGCGGTGGGAGCTGGAGGCTTTCGGGAAAAGAATTGGGCTGCCATCTGTCAGAAAAAGGCTGCTTGGGCGGAAGAGGGGGAAAGGTGGGGGGGGGGTTGGACTAGATGGTCCTACGAGGTCCCTTCCCCCTTCCAACTCGGTGAAAAAGAGCAGATTGGGGAGGAAGAGGAAGAAGGAGAAGGAGAAGGAGAAGAAGAAGAAGAAGGAGGAGGAGGAGGAGAGGAGGAGGAGGAGGATGGCGGCGGCGGGGAAGGGTCTCTTGGGTTGAAGAGGGAGACGAACCCCCCTCAATGAGAGGGTGGGTGGGAGGGAGCCCCGAAAGTGGGGGGAGGACACTCACCCCCGCCTTGGCGGATCCTGCTCGGCCGGCCGGCTGTGGGTTCAAAGCGGGTCTTTGGAGGGGGCTGTGGCGGGGGGTCTCTCCTGCAGCTGGCAGCGGCGACCGGTCTCTTTCCCGGAGTGTCGGGCGCGCTCCTTCCTCTCTCGCTCTTCCCCCACACACCCTCCCGCCTCACCTGTCCTCTTAGCCACGCCCCCTCCCCACTCACCTGTCCGCGCGGGCCCCCGCCCCTCCGCTCCAAGCTCGGCGACCGCAGGCGACCTCCGCCTTCCCAGGAAAGGGAGGGAAGAGCCAATCCTTCCCCCTTTTCTCTCCCCCTCTCTCTCTCTCCTCCCTCCCCCTCCCCAGAGCTCCGCCCCTTTACCTGCCCCTCCCAGCGCCGCCTCACCTGGCCGCGGGCTCGCTTCGCCATCGGGGCCTCGCCCGACTTGCCCAGCCGCCTCCGCCGGGCTCTCATTGGGGGGGCGGGAATCTCCCCGGCTTCCTATTGGTGGTGCACCTGGGCTGGCTTTTTTTTTTCTTCTCCCCTCCCCTTTCGACGCCCCCGCCCCTAAATCTGGCCGTAAGAGGGGAGGAGGCGTTGAAAAAAAAAAGTGGTGTTTGGCGGATCTCTTGGGGTCCCTTTCGCGCAGAGATGGGAAAGAAAGCGGGGGAAGCCCTTTCTTTCTCCTCCTAGGCCAGGATGGGGAGGGCTCTTTTGGGGGTGGGGGGAAGGGGAGGGTCACTTCCAAGGACGGGGGAGCGGGGAGGGCCTGAATCACAGCCGGCTGCGGAAGAGGATGTGCGAGTGGAAAAGATGACGGAACCGGGCCGGCGGTGGGGCTGAGAAGGACTTCCCGTGGGGGGGCGCGAGGGAAGGGGAGGTTGGCGGGGGAGGGGAAGGGGGAGGTTGGCGGGGGAGAAGAAGAGAGAGACAGGGCGTTCCTCCCACCCACCCACCTACCCACCCCATCAGGCTCCGTGCAACCCTGCGCCCCCCTCCCCCTTTTTGGGGGAATAGATTTCCCGCCTCCCTCCCCCCACCCGTCCAGCCTGCCCCTTAGATTCAACTGGGGAGGGGCTTGGGGAGGTATGGAGGTTTGACCCTTTGGGGGTGTTTTTACAAGCCTGCCCCCTCCCTCCTTACACACACACACACACACACACACACACACACACACACACACACACACGTCCCAGTTTGCTTATTAACTCAACTCGTTTCTGATTTGAGAGGTTTTGAATGCAGTCCGTCCCCCCTCTAGGATCAGGGGCTGTATAAGAAGAAAACCCCCACTCCCTTCTAGCACTGATGATGTTCCCTAGTTCGGTCATGAAATGTCTGCAAGAGAGCTCCTCCTCCTCCTCCTTCTTCTTCCTTCCTCCTTCTTCCTCCTCCTTCCCACAAACTCCATTCCCCTTCTAGAACTGATGATGTTCCCTAGTTGGGTCATGAAATGTCTGCAAGAGAGCTTCTTCTTCTTCTTCTTCTTCTTCTTCTTCTTCTTCTTCTTCTTCTTCTTCTTCTTCTTCTTCTTCTTCTTCTTCTTCTTCTTCTTCTTCTTCTTCTTCTTCTTCTCCTTCTCCTTCTCCTTCTCCCTCTTCCCCTTCCCCTTCCTCCTCCTCCTCCTCTTCTTCTTCTTCCTCCTCCTCCTCCCCTTCCTTCCTTCCTTCCTTCCTTCCTTCCTTCCTTCCTTCCTTCCTCCTCCTCCTCCTCCTCCTCCTCCTCCTCCTCCTCCTCCTCCTCCTCCTCCTCCTCCTCCTCCTCCCCCCACCCTCAAACTGCATTCCCCTTCTAGCACTGATGATGTAACCTATTCGGGTCATGAAACGCCTGCAAGGAAACCACCAAGCTCAGAGACACCCCCCACCCTTACCAAAAAACCCAACCCTCTCTTTAAAAATCCACCCCAAACTGGAGCATTTTCCAGCAGTTTTTTTTTTTTAAAGGAAGGCTTAGCTGCAGAACCCGGGCGCCTCCCTTGTTCTCAGGATCCCAAATAGCTGGGGGGCAGAATTCTCACCCGGGTCCCTCTGGGAAGTGTGGGTGAGGCTTTGAAAGGCAGACGGGGGGGGGAAAGATTTAGCAGAGGGAAAGTTGGGCTCCGGGATTCCTAGGAGGGAGGGAGTCAACAGAAGAACACGAGCTGGAAGGGGCACTGGAGGTCATCTAGTCCAACCCCCCCTCCTCAAGCAGGAAAATCCTATCCCATTTCAGACCCCTTCCAGTCCCTTCTTAAAAACCCTCGGTGTTGGAGAAGGGAGGGAGGGAGGGAGGGAGGGAGGGAAGAGAATAGAGAATAACAGAGTCGGAAGTGACCACAGAGGTCATCTAGTCCAACCCCGTCCTCAAGCAGGAAAATCCTATCCCAATGGCTGTCCGGTCACTTCCTAAAAACCCTCAGTGTTGGAGGAGGGAGGGAGGGAGGGAGAATAGAGAATAACAGAGTTGCAATGGACCTCAGAGATCATCTAGTCCGAACCCCTGCTCAGAATACAGAATAACAGAGTCGGAAGGGACCTCAGAGGTCATCTAGTCCGACCCTGCTCAGGGAGGAAACCCTAGACCATCCCAGACCAACGGCTGTTCCAATGTTCTTTAAAAAAAGCTGCTGGCGATTTCTTTGGTGGGTTTTTATACCCTGCACGGGTCTTGGGTGCCCCAAAAGGGTCTCCTTTAGTTTGGGAAGAGGGAGGGGTGACTTGGAACCCAACCGAGAGGGAAGGGAGGGAGGGGAAGGAGAGAGGCGCCCAGGCCACCTCTATTGCACACGGGTGGGGCTCAGGTGAGACCAGGTGAGCAGGGAAGAACACGGTGTTGCTCTCCCCACCTGCCTGGTTTGCAACCCAACAGGTTCGGCTTGTGTGGCCCCACCTAGTCACCTGTGTGAGGGGGCGTGGGCAAGGAAACCGGGTGTCGGCTTGCCCCGCGCGTCACAAGACGAGCCAATTCAGGCCACCTGGCTGGCATCAGGACGCCCAGGTTGCCCCTGGTCCCTTCCACCCATTCGCTTCTCTTGCCTGTGCAAGCTGCCTTGGTTAGCAATGGGAATTGGAGATAGGTAGGTAGGTAGGCAGGTAGGTAGATAGATAGATGATAGGTTAGATAGAGAGATAGCACTATTGATAGGTAGATGATAGATAGATAGATAGATAGATAGATGACAGATAGATAGATGATAGGATAGATAGGTAGCACTATCAATAGGTAGATGGTGGTAGGTAGGTAGATGATAGGTTAGATAGAGAGAGCACTATTGATAGGTAGATGATAGATAGATAGATAGATAGATAGATAGATAGATAGATAGATAGATAGATAGATAGATGATACGCAGGCAGGCAGGCAGGTAGGCAGTCATAGATAGATAGATAGATAGATAGATAGATAGATAGATAGATAATGATAGGATAGATAGGTAGCACTATCAATAGGTAGATGATGGATGGATGGATGGATGGATGATAGGATAGAGATAGCACTATTGATAGGTAGATGATAGATAGATGGAGGGAGGGAGGGAGGAAAAGAATAAATAGATGATAGAGATTGAGTGATAAATATTAGATAGATATAGATGATAGACAGGTGATAGATATAGATGGTTGATAAATTATAGATAATAGATAGATATTAACAAATAAAGACAGTTTAGGAGAGTTAAAGAGATAAATGATAGATATTAACATATAAAGATTAGGAGGGCTATAGATTGATAGGTGATAGAAAGATAGACAGATCGATGGAGATGATAGATAGTAACAAATTAGATTGGGAGGGATAGAGAGAGATGATAGATACTAACATATAAAGATAGATTAAGAGGGATAGAGATAGATAAATAGATGGATAGAAGGATAGAAATATTGATAGATTGATAGAGATGATAGATATTTACAAATTTAGACAGATTAGGAGAGAGAGAGAGATGATATATACTGTAGATAACCTAGATAGATGATAGAATAGATAGAGAGATAAGATTGATAGATTTTCCTTCTGCAAATGGATCTTACGTTCCCATTTTCACATCCCAAGGGTTCATACCCACAACCTATTCAGGCCCCAGTTTACGCGGGGGGGTGCGAACGCCAATATTATCATTCTCTTATTTCATGGTTTTTGTTAATCCCACCCGGACAACCTTGAGAACAAAAAGAGTTTTAAAAAAGTCTTGGCAGCAGCCCCACGGAAGCGGTATTATTCCAAAACCTCTATTAAAACAAACAAAAACACGAAAACAAAAAACAGGGGTGGTTTTTTTCCACAAGTCCTTTTGCAAGAGGCTTGAAGTGTTCCTTCTTCCTGAGGCAGGGAGTTCCAGGGACACCAGGAGCTTTGGTTAATAACTCTCCCCCTCACTCTTCCTCCCCAGAGAAAAGACATTGTGACGGCAGAAAATAAGGGTGGTTTCTCCGGCGGGTTTTTTACCCCAGGCAGGTGGAATTTAAAGATCTAAAGTAACCTTTCAAATTAGAAATGCCGCCGATGGTTCTTCCTCCTCCGAACCAGGTGTTGCCCTTCCTGGAGAATGCCAGCTTCCTTCCCCAAAGGACCCAAGCTTCTAGTCCTCATGAATTCAAACCTAGCCCCCCTGATTACCCCGCACCCCCCACCCGTTTCGAGCCTCCCTTCTAGGGTCGGTCACCTTCGTAAAAAAATCTGGAACGATCCGCTTTAAAAGTTCAGCCCGTTTCGGGGGTCCCCCTCTGGGAATCCGTGTTTCGTCCCAAACCCCCCGGGGTTGGGAAGCGAATGCAAATCCTGCCGCGGCTGCAATCTCAGCCCCGTGAACAAAGACCGGGGGTGGGTTAAGACTGTGGGCACTGAGCTACTTGCTTTGCAAAAAAAAAAAACCCAACGACAACCAACCAAACCCCCCACCTCGCCACAAACGACGGCTGGGGGATCTGGAGGCGGAGGAGTGGTTTTTGGGGTGAGCCTGGCCCTCCTCGGCTGTGCCCCTCTTCCTTCCCCACCTGGTCTGAAGTGGTTGGCACACAGGAAAACACCCCCCCCAAAACCCCCAAATACATTCTCCTCACCGAGCTGCTAAACCCGCCCGGGCTGAATTTTGCAGCGAAAGTTGGGTTGAGTTGGCAAGGCAAGCCAAGCCACAGGCAAGACAGAGAGGCGGATTCCCGAGCTGTCAATCACAGACCCCAGATGAAAGCATTGGGGTGTGGTTGTGTGTGTGTGTGTGTGTGTGTACCCCTGCAAAGTTTGGGCTAGCTAGCTGGATCTCTCTTTAAGATCCTTGCTGGAGGCAGATTCGCACGACGGGTCCCGCTGGGTTGTCTTCCGATTCCACAGGATGGGACGCCACAAGGAGACCCAAAGGAGGGCCTGTCGGGGACAGTTGACCGCTGAGCGGCAACCGTTCGTGGAGCGACTTTTTTTTCACACGGGGCCGTTGCAATCACGCGTGACCTCAAATGTAACTGCGAGTGGTGGTTGCGTTGCGGGAAATCATGGTTTGTTTTGAATGGTCGCTGGTTTTCTAAATTCGCTTCCGGCTGGTTCTACACCGATAGGAAGCCGCCAAAGAGGTTTAACCATTTTACTGGCCACAAAAGGGGTTTACAAGTGGCAGTGTGTCACGGAAACAACAACCCCTGATGATCCACGAGGAAGCAACACAAGTCGCACAACCAATTTATAAACCCGGGTTATAAAACAATCCTAATTCCCGGGACTGGATAGTGTTGCAGTCAAAAATATTCAAGTTCCAGGACTGGATATTTTGTAATCTAAAATATTCAGTTTGGGTTCACCCAAAGATGTAATTCCGCCCTGCCCCTCCAAAAATAAAACCCAACCAGGATTAAAAACAAGCCCATTTGATTGAATGCAGCATCTAAGTTTGCAAATAATGTAAACGAATTTCCACTCCGTGCCAAGGGACAGACTGTTCTTAGCCCTGCCTTTATCTCAAGATGTGAAAAATATATATATTTCACATCTTGATATATATCAAAACCTGTTGGGTATCTGCCTGGCAAGCAACCACTGATGAAAAGCAGAAAGAGACTGATGGAGGAATGAATTCAAATTTTAAGTAGGAAATTAAATTGAAGTTTTCTTTTTAGCAGCACTTGTGCAGCGAGAGCGCCCTTTGCTGGCAGGTCTGCAAAAATTCCAGGTTTTGTGCACTAAAAACCTATTTATTTGTCTATGATCTCTAGTGACTCCTGAACTCCCCCCACTTTAAAAAAAAACCCAAATTTGGAATCTGAACACTGTTTGCACTATGGAGGAGAAGAATTGCACTTTGTGCATGCTCAGGAGCCTGCCAAACATCCCTCGGGTTTCTCTGCCTTTCCAATTGTAAAACTGACAAACTTGCAAAGCACAGGAGACTGATTCAGCCAAACAAGCAGGAGAAAAGACCCGGTTGGCAAGCACTCTGTGCATGCTCAGGAATGCTGGATAATTGTAAAACTATTGGAACAGTTTCCTGGATGAGAATATTTAATATTTAGAATAGACGTTGGCATCCGTGCATTTGAATTTTAAGATTTTCAGTGCAGTATATGAAAAAAAAAATGATTTGCACTTATATTACAGGTAGTCCTTGACTTACAATGGGTTCATTTAGTAACTGTTTGAAGTTACGACGGCACTGAAAAAAAAAGTGACTTACGACTGGTTTTTTTTCACACTTACGACCGGTGCAGCATCTCCAGGGTTACATGGTCCCCTTTCGTGACCTTCGGACGAGCCAATGGGGAAGCCACGTTCACTTAATCTCACAGCTGTGTGATGAACAACTGCCTCAATCCCTTTAACAACAGAGGAGGTAAAATGGGGGGCAAACTCACTTAAGAACGGTCCTGTTTAGCGGCAGTATATTACCCTGTGCAGAAAATATGACCTACCCTGAAAGTAAGACTTAGCTTGATTTTTTTTACACGTGCACCCAAAATAAGCCCTAATTAAGATCCAGAGTGGACGGGTAAAAATTAAGCTAGGATGGGGATTGGGGTGAATGTGGAGCTGCCCTACCTATATATACATATATATATATATATATATATATATATATTATATATAATATATAATGGAAAAGAGATCAAAACACAAACGACCCAGGAGATTAAAGCACAAGAGCCAGGATATCTTCACAACGAAACTCACAAGGCCATCACACAGCCCGTTATATCAACATCAACTCCATCAACCAATCAAGAGGCAGCAGCGCAGCCAACCAGCCCAGCACACCAGCCCCCACCACCAGTATTTATAGAGAGGCGGCAGCTCCGATCACACACTGCTTGCACTGGCACGAAGCCGAAAGCACCAGCCTGAATGACAGGGTCTTATTTTTGGGGAAACACAGTAAAAAAAATCGGTTTTTCTTTCACAAGAACCACAAAATTCTTTTTTTTTTAAAAAAAAGCAATTTAATCTCAAAGAAATACAGAAGGAAAACGCAGTCCTAAATATTCCTTATGTCCTAACACAGACATCTTTAACTCTTCTCCAAACTCCACAACTTCTCAAACCCCACAGCAACTTAACAAACTTTCCATCCATAAATGCGAACGTTTTTACATTTTTCAACCGATCGATTTCCCGCCGTCTTTCCAAGCGTTCTTATCTTTCGTCGTCCCCCCTAAAACGTGACTTTTTTCTCCTTCAGTTTCAACATTCAGCTCCAGAAGGAAGAAGGCGGGGTGAATTCTCATATCAAGTTAGCTACTGTGCTGGGACCACGTACAGGCAGTTCTCAAACTTACGACCATCCGTTTAATGACCGTGAAAAATTACAAGGCCTCTCATGGGATCACAATTAAAACTGACTTGGCAACTGACTCGCATTTACGACTTTGGGTGACTTTTCCGACGAGTCGAGTCGAAAGCCGGATTTGAACCACTGCGGGGAGTCGCTGGACTTGCTTTCCAACCTTACGATCCACTTAACAACGGCAGCCATGTCTTTAACCCCTGTCCCCGTTGGCTCTCGCCAAAGAAAGAAAATGTGGGAAGACGGTTTCGCTCCACAGCTGCATGACTGCCTTAGCGACGGCAGTGATTTGGCTAGCAACAAAAAATAAAATAAAATTGGGTGCATCTCACGGAGCAACCGCCTTGCTTACTGACGGATGTTCTGGTCGTAAGTTGAGAACTGCCTGCATTTAGGTCACAAAAGCAATAGGTACTTCAGAAGACAGGGGGGAAAGCAGAGAGCCCCTGAAAGCTGGAAGAGCTTTCCGGCGAAGGAAATTTAGCTTCTCGCCTCGCCGAATGATCTACGTTTGGGGTGCAGTGTGCGTTCCCACAACACCCCACCGTTGCGTTGTCGTTACTTCCCTCCGCACTTCACGCACAACTGCTTCATCTCGGGGCGTTCAGCAGCACTTCCAGCCAACACGGGCAAGAAGTAATGAACCGGCGGGTGTAAGACACACCCCAACCTTTACCGAAACTGATCCGGATCGTGTGCCCATCGTGGGGCCCCTCGCCGGTGACCGGGCGTCTGCTCGCCAGGTGCGTGGCCCGGTCGTAATCGAAGACCTTGATGGAGTAACCGGGGAGGATTTTGTGAACCGGAGGGGCGGAGCTCCCCCCGGTCCCCAGAGTGGGGGAACAGACGAAGAGGGGGTGCTCGCTTCGGTTACAAGCCCAGACCCCGCTGGCTTCTTGGCTGAGCAACAAACCCCGTCCGATTTTAGCCTGTGTTCTCCGGACAGCCGGGCTGCGGTTTTGGGATGACAGCTGGCCCAGGCAGAGTCCGTTGCCGTTGGGGAGGTTGGAGAAAACGCAGACGTAATCTCCGTGCACCGGGTAGAGCCTCCCCACACGGTGGCGATACTCCCAGTAAGCCAGTTTGCACCAGTAGCCGTCTCTCAGGGAGCAGCGGGAAAGGGTCGTGTCTGCGGGAGAGAAGGGGACGAACCGGGTTGACAAATAGTCTTCAGCTTGCAACGGTTTTACAACGGCGCTTGAAAAAAAGGGGAGTTCTGTTTTCGCAACCCTTTGCAAACTAGTGGGACAATGGGTTGAACCCAAGGGTCTTCAAACGTGGCAAGTTTTAAGACTTGCGGACTTCAACTCCCAGAATTCCTGAGCTAACAGGACTGGAGGGGGAGGAATTCTGGTAGTTGAAGTCCACAAGTCTTAAACTCGTCACGTTTGAAGACCCCTGGAATAGATAAATAGAGAAAGAGAAGAGAGGGGGGGGAGGAAGGAAGGAAGGAAGGAAGGAAGGAAGGAAGGAAGGAAGGAAGGAAGGAAGGAGAGATGGAGGGAGAGAGGGGAAGACAGGCAGGTTAGACTAAAAGACCTCCAATCTCTTATTCCATCATTATTATTATCCACACAGGACGTTAGACGGGATCCAAACAAATATTTTTTGTACGTCAAGGACTATTTAGCCTCTTTCTCTCTCTCTCACTCCGTCTTTCTCTCTTTCTCATCTCTCTCTCTCTCTCTCTCTCTCATCTTTCTCTCATCTTTCTTTCTGTTTCATCTCTCTCTCTCATCTCTTTCTCTCTCATCTCTCTCTCTCTCTCATCTTTCTCTCATCTCTTTCTCTGTTTCATCTCTCTCTCTCATCTCTCTCTCTTCCTCTCTCTGTGTCTCTCTCTCTCTCTCCATCTCTCTCTCTCTCTCATCTCTCTCTCTCTCTCCCTCTCTCTGTGTCTCTCTCTCTGTGTCTCCCCGCCACTTCCTCTTGTTAGAAATAAACAGCCGTCCGTCTGGCCGTCTCTAGGAGAAGGAAGGAGGAAACTAGCCGCCTCCAACGTGGACTTCCTGGTGCCTTCCCTTCTCTAGGACAATCCACCAAACGTGGCCCGCCCAGGCAAAACAAAGGTGGCCTCTAATCCTTCCTCTCTCTCTCTCTCTCTCTCTCCCCTCTGTGCCCCGCAGCTTGGAAGGGGGGGTGGGTGGGTGGGCGGGAGAAGGGAGGAAGAGGAAGCTGACCCTCTGGAAATAGGAAAATAAAATTCATTCCCGCCCCCCAAAAAAAATATTTCTTTGGATCCCGTCTAAAGGCCTGTGTGGATAATAATAATAATAATGATGGAATAAGAGAGTGGGAAGGGGCCTTGGAGGTCTTCTAGTCTAACCCGCCTGCCTCCCCCCACCCTCCTTTTTTCCTTCTTCTCTCTCTTTCTCTCTCTCTCTCTTTCAACAGAAAAACAGTTGGAGGGGACCTCAGTGGTCTTCTAGATCTAAACCCCTGCCTCCCTGTTTCTTTCCTTCTTTCTTTCTCTTTCATTTTTTCTTTCCTTTTCTTTCTTTCCTTCTTCCTTCCTTTTTCTTTCTTTCCTTTCTTCAGAATAACAGAGTTGGACCTTGATCTTCTAGTCCAACCCACCTGTTTCTATGTCCTTTCTTTCTTTCTTTCTTTCTTTCTTTCTTTCTTTCTTTCTTTCTTTCTTTCTTTCTTTCTTTCTTTCTTTCTTTCTTTCTTTCTTTCTCTTTCTTTCTTCTTCATTCCTTTCCTTATTCCTTTGTCCCCTTCCTTCCTGCTTTCCCTCCTTCCTTTCTTTCTTCCTCTTTTTTTCTTTCCTTCTCTTTCCTTTTTCTTCCTTCCTTCCTTCCCTTTCGCTCTTCAGAATAACGGAGTTGGAAGGGACCTTAGAGGCCTTCTAGACCAACCCCCCTGCCTCCTTGTTTCTTTCTTTGTTTCTTTCTTTGTTTCTTTCTTTGTTTCTTTCTTTCTCTCTCTTTCTTTCTTTCCTCTGTCTTTCTTTCTTTCCTTTTTCTTTCTTTCCTACCAAACGTACAAATCCCACTGAATAACACAGTTGGGGGGGGAACTTAGAGGTCTTCTAGTCCAACCCCCTCCCCAAGTGGGAGACCCTTATATCATTTCTGGCAAATGTCCAGCCTCTTCTTGGGTGGGGGAGGACGAACACCCCCCTCCAGCGACGGAAAAGCCACAACTTCCAGAGAAAAAGCCCTTCCACTGATCCGATTGTCCTTCGCGGGCAGGAAAGGCTGCCAATCACCCCAGCACCCTTTTCTGCGTCAGCTGTGACTTAAAAACAACCCCACTGTGTGACCAAACTGCCCCCCACACCCCCACCCCCAAGGACGAAGCCCACCCACCCACCCACCCCTCGTTCTTTACCTACCTTGCCATCCTTTGCAGTTGTTTTCCAAAACGTTAGCGCACTTCAGGGGCGCAGAAAAAGGCGAGATTTTGCAATACGGCGGCGGCGGAGTGTCTGTGAAAAAGGGCCGGGCAGAAGGAAAACCACGTGAGGAGTTTCGAAAGGGCAGGCAGTCCTCAATTCACAACCACAACGGAGCCCCAAATTTCTGCCGTTAAGCGAGACAGCTGTGGTCAGCTTTGCCCCCATTTTGCAAATCACGGCAGTTGTTAAGCTAGTCACCGGGTTAAGGGAACCTGGCTTTCTCTCTTGACTTGGCTTGTCAGAAGGCAGGCAAAAAAGGAATCACGTGATTTCCCGGTGATTGCTGCGAGCGTCATAAGTAGGAGTCAGTGGCTGAGCATCCGAATTTTAAGGATGCTGGAACGGCCATAAGTATGAAAAATGGGCCTAAGTCGCTTTTTTTAATGCTATTGTAACTTTGAACAGTCAATTGTCTGTATATGATAGATAGATAGATAGATAGATAGATAGATAGATAGATAGATAGATAGATAGATAGATAGATAGATAGATAGATAGATAGATAGGGTAGATAGATAAATAGGTGGATGGATGGATGGATGGATGGATAGATAGATAGATAGATAGATAGATAGATAGATAGATAGATAGATAGATAGATAGATAGACAGACAGACAGACAGACAGACAGAGAGAGAGAATGATAGAGAGATAGAGATAGAATGATAGATAGAATGATAGAGATAGAGAGATAGAATGGTAGAGAGAGAATGATAGGTAGGTAGGTAGATAGATAGATATATAGAAGATAGAGATAGACAAACTGACAGATTATAAAATAGATGGAGATAGGAAAGGGAGAGGAAGGGAGGAAAAAGGAAGGAAAAGATGGATAGATTAGCTAGAGAGAGAGAATATGAAAATAAATAGATGGAGATAGGGAAGGGAGAGAGGAAGAAAAGGCAGCAAGGAAAATAGATAGATAGATAGATAGATAGATAGATAGATAGATAGATAGATAGATAGATAGATAGATAATGATATAAATAGAAGGGACCTTGGAGGCCTTCTAGTCCAACCCCTGAAGATGGAAAACTAGAATAAGTAGAAAATTATGATACTTGGGAGCAAGTATCCTTTTTTATACATTAGATTAGATAGATAGATAGATAGATAGATAGATAGATAGATAGATAGATAGATAGATAGATAATGGATGGATGGGTGGGTAGATAGATGGATGGATGGATAGATAGATAGATAGATAATGGATGGATGGGTGGGTAGATAGATGGATGGATGGATAGATGGACAGACAGACAGACAGACAGACAGACAGATCAATCAGGGGTGCCCAAACTTGGCAACTTTAAGACCTGTAGACTTCAAGAACTCCTCTGGGAGTTGACGACCCTAATTCTTAAAGTTGCCAAGTTTGGAAGACCCTCTGTGATAGACGGATGGATGATCGATAGAGATTTGCGGATGCTTTATTTAAACCGAATTCGTACCTCCGTGATCTCATGACCTCTGTAGATGCCATACATTAAATATATATATTTTTAAAAACAAACGAACAAACAAACCACCCTAACAACCAAACGGCCATTTCTCAGGGTGGTCCGAGGATCCCCTAACCTAGGACCCCAACCCTCCCACATCTGGGGGTTCATTCCGAGCGAAGCTGCGCACCCTTCTCCATCAGCAACGCCTGCCTGACCTTCTCGGTTCCTTGCACTGTGTGTGTGTGTGTGTGTGTGTGTGTGTGTGTGTGCGCGCATCCCTGCCTTAGGTCCAGCACCTCTCTACTACCCCACCCCGCCTCCTCCCCCATATACCCACCGGGGAGAGCGAGGCGGCTAAGGTGGTGAGGGTTGCAGCAATGGAGACCCCTCGCCTCGCCCCCGGCGCTCTTGCAAAGGCACAGCCTCTTGACCTCATGGGGTTGCCGGAGGTCCGGCCAGCGGTAGAGGCGGCAGAGGAGCAGCGAAGCCGACGGGCCGGCTTTCCCGCCACGGGCTTCGACCCAAAAGCAGCCCGATTCTCCCTGGCTCTCCACCGCCTGCAGAAGCAGCTCCAACTCCTTGTCTTTCAGCTTCTTGAAGAGCGCGTGAGCCGCGGGTTTCAAGCCGCCGTGGGGGTCGTCCGGGCCGGGCGTTAGGCAGCGCAGCCTCCAGAGCCGTTGCACCAAGCTGGCTCTCCGAGACCGGAACATGAGGCTCAGGGGTGGGTGGGTGGGGGTGGGGGGTGGGAAACCGGAGAGGGAAAGAACAGAAGCAGATTAAAAGGGAGTCGGAAGGGATCTTTGGAGGTCATCTAGTCCAACCCCCCCCCCCGCTCCCCCAAGGAAGCATGGAGACACCCCCCCACACACACCGTTTCGGAGCGAAGGCAAGTCCAGGTGGCTCTTCTTGGAAAAGCTCCCACCATTTCTGAATCCCAGAATAATAACAAAAGAGTCGGAAAGGGACCTTGGAGGTCATCTAGTCCAACCCCCCGTGCCCTACCCAAGCAGGAGACCCTACACCGTTTCAGACCGACGGCAAGTCCACAGTTTCTTCTTGAAAGCTTCCAGGGATGAAGCTCCCACCACAGCTCCCTTGTCAGAAAATAGGCTGCTGGACTCAAACCCCTTCTGAATCCCCAGCCAGAGGGCTGGTTTAGATGTCCCCTTAAGTTCCCTCCCCTTTCTCTGCCCGGCCTAACTCACAGGGTTGTTGTTGTTGTTACAAGCAGGGTGGTGGGGAAACAGAAGAGGAAACATAAAGTCGGCTGCCTTTTGTTCCAGGGGGGGGAAGGCAACTTATCAATAAGTCCAAAAATAAAACACAATTGTGGGATTTCATAAGCCACACGATCCACTCAGGGCGAGATTCTGCTCACCTTTGGCCACAAATCTGTGCAAAAAGTGTAAAAAAAACAGGGAGGCGGACACCCCCCCCCCAGGCCCTCTCACACTTGCTGAAATAGGCACCCCTTAATTCAGGAGCTGACCTCATCCCCCTCCCCACAATCTGGAGAGAACACGACCCTCCCCAAATGCATCACCTATCCACCCCAGTTATGGGGCAACGCAGAAACACCCAGGTGCAGCCCAGGCCAAAAAACCCCACAAAAAACACCCCACCATCTTTGGAAAGGATGCCCCAATTCTCCCCCCACACACACACCCTCCCCCCAGAAGGAAAGGACTACCCGGTGTTCGAGTCCCCGCACCACCCCAAGAAATCACTCACTGTGCGTAAGAGGGTCAGGTCTCTGCCTGGATGCTGCCCACAGATGAAAAGACCCACAGATTTCCTGCTCCGATCTTTTCTGTTGCCGGCTGATCCCTCCTCCTCCTTCCCTAACCCGGCCTCTGGGGCAGGGAGAGGAAACAGGGAGGGGGGGTGGGCTGCTGGAGTAACCTCAGTTTGCCCGAGTGGGTTGTGGGGGGGGGGGTGCGACTTGTTGGAGACCAGCAATGAGGTTGATTCAGGGCTCAGCGCCCACCCCAAAACAAAGGGTGGTGTTTTTTTCGAACCGGACCCCAATTCCTTGCTTTGAAGGGGTGGAACAGTTAGTGGGGGGGTTTGGGGGGGGGTTGTCTGCCAAGGGGCAAGGCTGGGCCCCCTCTTCTTATTGCACGCCAGCTTTGAAGTTGCAATCTCCTTGCAAACTTCGAGTTCAAGTCCAGCCTTGTTGGCTGAGCTGAGGTCAGGGTTGAATAAGCTGGAATGGAAGGACACCCCCCCCCCCCGTTGTGGATTTGCACCAACAAAGAAGCTGGGTTGGCTCCACTTAAGTCTCCCCCTTCCCTTCCCCCTCGTGACCCCCAATGTCTTAATTCTGGGGCACAGGAGTGAAGTTACTACTGCAGCAAGTCATCCCGTGTTCCGCAATCTTGTTCCTCAAAAGGGACAAGCAAGCAAGCTATGTTTTCCGTGCTGATAGCAAGCCAATTCCTCAGCCCTCCCTTTATCCTGGTTTGGTCTCATTTTGACTCTCTGACCACCCCAGGAATCAAAGCCCGCACCCTATTAAGCAGCCCTTAGAGACGCACCCCGTCTCCTCGGATTACAGAAATGGAGCATTCCCTTTCCAAACTCTCTTTGATCCCCCGCAACCATAGGTTTCTAGTCCTCAAGGCCCCCCGTTTTCTGCTTTGACCCGAGTTTAGAACCAAGGAGTCCCCTTTTGGGGGCGGGGGAGGGGGGGACAGCACCTGCCACGGTTTCTCCTCTTCCGCAAGGGAGACAGGAAGCCAACCGAGTTCGCAAGGGGGTTTCACACGCCCCCTTCCACCCTAAACGTGGGGACTTCTGGGGAGGGGGGGTTATCTCTCCTGCCAAAGAGGAAGGGAAAGGAGGGCGGGGGGTCTTTCCAAAGATCAGCAAGGCTGTCCCTTTAAGAAGCCAGGGCGTTCGCTCCGCGGCTCCTCTTCCAACTTCCCCAAGAGATACGAGAGATTGCGCTGGCGCCGCGCGGCTCTGGGTCCCAGGACCGAGCCAGAGGCGCTTGGCGCCAGCAAGGCAAGGCTGGGAAGTCGCTTCCCGCCCCCCCGCCCCCACCATCCGCCCTCCTCCACGTCCTGCTAGCAAAAGCAGCGCTCCCTCTCCTTCCCATTGCCAAAGCCAGCATCTGAAAAAGAGAATTGCCCTTCCTCTGCGCGCGCCCGGGGCATCCCAAGCAGATCCAACCTACCCAGAGCTGATCTGAAATCCACCCCCACTCCCGCCCCATCGGAGAAAGCTGGCCCTTGGGGGGCAGGAGGAAGGGAAGTGGGAGTCCCTCCACCCCACCCCCATTGCCAAAGACGGCATCTCAAAGGGAATTGCTCGTGCGCTCTGCGCCCCAGCTCTCCAAAACGCACGGCGCGCCCCGGAGCATCCCAAGGAGTGCCACCCCACCCAGATGTGATCTGAACACCCCCCCGAGAAAGCTGGCTCTTGGGGCCAGGAGAGGAAGGGAAGTGGAAGTCTTCCCCCCTCCAAGCCAAAACTAGCATTTATTTCAAAGGGAATTGCCCTTCCCCTACGTGCGCCCTAGCTCTCCAAAACGCACGAAAAACTGGACAGGAGGGGAAGGGAAGTGGGGAGGGACTCGCCAGCCTGGCTCGGTCTTTTAGCAGCCGGGGGTGGGAGGAGGAGTGCGGGGGGGAGTGCTGGCCACGGGGTGACCTCTGGCGCCGGCCCCAGTCGGGCTGCGCTTGGTGGCGGCGGACAGGATCTTATCAAGAGGCAGGAAACTGCTTGCAAAAAGAAAAAGAAACAAAAAAACGGAGACAAGAGGAGTCAGGAATGGGGAAGCGGTTTTGCAATGGGGCCGGGATGGGGCTTGGGAAGGAGAGCGAACAGCCCCGCGGTGAAGCTCAAAGGAAGCCCAGCATCCTGGTTTCCCAACAGCCGCGAGCCGGCCTCCCTGGGGCGCCTAAGCTTGCCTGCGCTTCCTGACCCAGGTAGACTGTTCTTGGGCAGGAAGGCTCCGCTCTCGTTATCTCCCTCGGCTGGGGTGGATGGGGGGGGGGGAGAAACTCCAAATTGGGGAATTCTGGGAGTCGAAGTCCAGTCATCTAAAAAAAAAATTGCCAAGGTTGATGAGCAAACCAGCTCCCCAAAACCCCGGCTAAGAATTTTCAGATCATTTTGGTCCATATATCAAGCTGTCGGTTTAGTAACCACAGGTATATAATTTTATTTTTCCTACCTAAGTTTATTTACCACTCGTGCGTTTTGAACATAATTCCCTGCTCTGCTGTTTTGTATTTTGATATACATTTTATCTGATAATAGTAAAAATAAATATATTAATAGTAATAGTAATAATAGTAATAATAGTAATAGTAGTAGTAGTAGTAATAATAATAATAATAATAATAATAAAAATAAAAATAGGAGTAGTCTTGGAGCAATACCCAAATGGGATGCCTAGATACATGGAAATTTTCTAACATGAACACTTAAATATCCTGACTTTGTAAAAGAACACCTTATTTGGAATTGCGTATATACTCAGACATTACACCTTTTACAGTTCTTAGGTCCTGGTTAGGACTTGAATTGTTCAGTTTTTACCAGTCCCCAACTGTGAATCAAATGGAAGATTAAATAATAAATAAATGTTTACAGTTTTACCAGGATCTCGTATTTTTAAAAGTTTCATATATATGTGTGTGTGTGTGTGTACACACACACTTATTATTATAAATACCTAGGATGCTGGCAGCAACCTTTATCAACCATCAGCGCCAGTCAATGATATTTGTGATACCTCTTTAAATGTTCAGTTGACTTGAGTTTCAGGTTTTAATGAATAAAAGAGAATAATAATAATAATAATCCTTTGGACTTGCTTCAGAATGAGGACAAGGAACGCCGGTGAGAATTGGGTGGGAGAAAAAAAAACTCCCCTATTTTTTATTCCAACACAGAAAACGGTCTATTTGTGGCGTAAGATCAGTTCGAAAGATGCCCACAGGGCCAGACCAATCCAATCTCAACTCATGTGTTCCGTTTTACGATGTTGATAAACCTACTTTGGAAAGTTACTTCCTCCGCAACCCCCGCTTCCCCTCCCGGGTATATGTGTGTGTGTGTGTGTGTGTGTGTGTGTGTGTTGCTTAAACCAACATTGCTGGCTACAGGCGCGGTGTGCGTGGTTCAACAGCGCCAGATGCGTTCTTCTTTTTCGTCTTCCAACTCATAAGCCGGCCGGTAGGACTCCTGGCCTTGTGCGTTTGTGTAACGCAACGCTTGGTTTTTTTGCGTGTCGGTCATGCTTCCCAGCGAGGTGTAACTGCCGAAACGGGAAGCCAGCATGAAAGCCAGAAAACAAACACACACAAAACGGGAAACCGGCATGAAAACAAACAAAAACAGGAAGCCAGCATGAAAACAAACCAAACGAAACCGAACAACACCCATGTTTTCAATCCAGAGCGAAATCAACCTCGTGACGCACAAGCCGTCCTTCGATTTACGGCCAACACTGAGCCCCCAACATTTCCGTCGCTAAGCGAGACAAGCCACTAAGTTGAGTTTTTCCTTGTTTTACGACTTTCCTGGCCACCGTTAAGGGAGTTGCTGCAGGGGTTGAGGAAGGAATACGGTTGTTGAGCGAATCAAGGCTTCCCCGGGGATTTGAAGGTCGCAAAAGGGGATCGTGCAAGCCCTGGAGGCTGCAACCGTCATAAATATGAGCCGGTTGCCAGGCGCGTGAATTTTAAACCTGTCATTATGGAAATGCTGAGAGGGGTGCAGCGGTCCTAGAGGTGGAGCGCTCGCCTCACAATCAAAGAGTTCAATCCTCGGTAGAGGCAGATATTTCTTTCTCTGGGCACAACGAGAATATTATCTGCTAAACAAAACCGTGTATCGGCAATGGGAAGGGCATCTGGCCAGTAAAAACCCCATTCCGTTGACCATAACTCTACCCCGCAAGGGATTACGGGATCTTAAGTCACCTTTCTCTCTCAGAATTTCCCCCTACCCTCCAATTTTAAACCTGCCCGGCCTTTTAAAAGCTTCCTGGAATATTTCCTTGTGCAAATACACCTGTAAACACGTTTTTTTTTTCTTCCTCCCCTAAATCAGGTAAAAATTCAAGACACGGTCGCGCTTACCCCTTGTCGTACAGAATGCAGTAAGGGATATAAAGGCTGCGAAGGAAACTCCATATATCGTGGTACGTCCAGTCCTAAGAATCAAAGAAGAAAGTAGGAGGGGAAAAAAAAAGAGAGAGAGAATTAAGAGATATTTGACACATCTCGCTCTTACCGCCTTCGCAGCATCGTCCGCATCCAAATTCAATCACTGGGCCACTGGCTTGTGGTTATGACGGTCACAGCCTCTCAGTGTGAGTGTGTGTGTGTGTGTGTGTGTGTGTGTGTGTGTGTGAGATTCAACATTTTGCAACCTTGCCAGCTGGCTTCTAATGAAGTCTACAGTGGGAGAATTGGATTCATTCAATTCATTCCTCTTGGCTTCTAGGGGCTCATTAAGAAAGGATTTTTCAAAATGACCATCAGAGCATTCGTATTTCGTATATTATTATTATTAACAGGCTCTGATGCTAAGGAGTTCTACTCCCCCTCCCCACCTGGAAAGAAATCTCTTCCAAACGCAAAACACAAGCAGAGGAGTTTTAGTTTCAGAGCCCCAAGCAGCTTTAGTCCAGAACAGTTGAGCTAAGCCACGCCCAGGCTCCTCGCTGTCTCCTTGCTCACGCAGTGAATACTCTTTTGAGTTTCCAAACAGCCCTCCATTCTCTCACACACTGACAGGACGCTAGCCAGATGAATTGGGAGCCAGAGGCAGAATTTTTTCCCCCCTTATTTTCCCTCCCCCAAAAACTAACCCCCACCAACGTAGTTTCGTAGCGAAGCACCGGTAATCCAGCTAGTTTTAATTAAACCGTTTAAAAAGGCCGATTAAAAGAGCCGCCAACGCCAAGGACCCACCAGCAGGGGGCTGACTCGCATGTACTGTGGCCATTCGGGGTCCGTCATAGAGAAGGGCTTCAGGGCGCAGGAATATGGATCTGTCCGTCGAGTGCCCATCAACACGGCCTCCAGATCGGGCTGCTGACTTTTCAGGATCCCCAAAGCTTCCTTAATGTTCCCGTGGACCAACCGAATGCGAAGGTTGTACCTGCCGGAAGATTCAAAGGAGAAACCCTCAAATTTCCGCGCGAAGGCGTCTTTCGAATCCGCTCCCTGCACTAGGGCTTGCCGATGGATAAATGGGCCATTTTATTTTTATTTTTTAAAAAATGGCGTCTGATTCTTAGACACAGCGTGGATGAGTCCCAACTGTTGTGTGTGGTTTTTTTTTTTCCCAGAAGGGCATTCTATTTATTTTATTTTTTTTGCCATTCCTTCTTTTCTGAGGGCTGAGAGAAAGTGGCTGGCACAAATCGATGTCGCATTGATTTTAATTTTTCTTCAACCCAGCTGGTTTTGGGATGCAAAATAAAAAATAAAGGCAGCCTTGACGTGGCCTCACCGAAGGAAGAAGGGATACCTAACCTCCGAGCCGTATCTTGAATAAATTCTTCCATTTCCGGGAAGGGAAGGACCGTACGGATGTAGAGAGCCTGGAGCTGGTCCAACTTTTCTGGATATCGCCTACGGAGAAGTGATAAAAAATGTTTTTTTGTTTAAAAAAGGAATAACGAGCAATTCTCTCTCTCTCTCTCTCTCTCTCTCTCTCTCTCTCTCTTGGGGTAGCTTGGCTTTTCAAGGTGTCTCTAAATCCCAGACAATTCCATTTGGACGGTCGCTAAACGAGTTACCCCGTAAGTTGAGAACTGCAGCTTCGAGCATCGGGATGAGAGTTGCCCAGTGGACGGTTCTCCTATCTCTAAACGTGGAAAGATTGGGCCTGATAACGACACCCATCATCCCCGGGGGTTTGGGGGGGACCATCCTGGACTTACGACCGGCAAATTGAGCGCCCCAAATTTTTCTGCTGTTGAGTGAGAGATTGTCGAAGGGGCACTGTGACCGTCGTAAATATGAACCAGCTGCCGAGCATCTAAATTTTGTTCACGAGGGAGGTGGGGGGGGATGCTGCAGTGGTTGTAAGTGCGAAAAAAACCCCCGTTGTACGTCTCATTTTTCCGTGCCTTTGTAACTCCAGCCATTGAACGAAGTGTCGTTCAAGTGTGCAGGCACTTAAAAAACTACCTGGATTAACCCCTCCAGCAAAAGACTGGATTTGGGACTGAGTTTTGCAGGCCATGATGGGCCTTGGAAGTCCACAATGAGGACTAGAAGCATGCGCCTCCTTTTTAAAGCACGCCGAAATTTTAATATTTTTTTTCTTTTGGTTTCAAGCGTGACGATAGGGGAGGCCTGGCTTGGTTATCGTTGTGCGAGCTTGCCGGAAGCAAGGCACCTCTGCACGGCGGCGTAAGAAAGGTGTAGCAACGCGGTGCAGTCCTTCCCGCCGTTAAACCCCACGCAGATTTTGGACAGGCTGTAGTTCTCCAAGCCTTCCTCCACGGTCCTGAGCGATGCCGCCACCTTCTGGCCAAGAGGAGAACCTGCAGGTTGGGAGGAAGGAGGTTAATCGGTGAGGTTAAAAAAATCTCGACCGACAAGGCCGGAAATCCTGGGTAGTGGATCTATACGAACGGTCCTTGACTTATGACCGCAATAGAGGCTGGAAAAAAAATCTGTCTTTAAGCAGGGCGGTGGTTAAATGATTTGTTTTTTTAAAAAAATACACTGGTACGGCCGATAGGGCTACCTCCCGGACTCGAGATACATCTGTAAACACGACAAACCCTCTGAATTCAAAAAGTTCCTTTATTCGGGGCGCCGGCAACCCCGGCAAAATTTTCCTATCTCACCGCAGGCTAACAAATCTGTCCGCCAGGGAAGTGAAGAGTTGTTTGCCACATCTATTCATCTCCGCCCCCTGCCTTTTATCCCCAGAGCTCAGGCGGGGCCTCGCTAGCAGCGGTGGCTCTTCCGTTCCCAAGGGCCGGCCCATAGATTTCCACTGCTCTCCTCTCTCTCTCTCTGCCTTCTGCGCATTATGTCAACACATAAAATATTTCTGGGGTCTTTTTAGAGTCGCCAACAGAAAGGGAGGGGGAAGCAGTGGGCAGCTTGCGCCCCATCGATGTTTTCAAAGATAGTAACTCGGCGAGTGAGGTTTCGGCCGCGCAAAATTCAAACAGGAGAGCCGGATTGATGACTTTGGGCTATGGAAGTGTCCCATTGGAGAATATGAATGATGATACGCCCAGGGGTTTGGGGGTGAGGTGGGGAAACCAGGGTCAAGGGTGACAGTGAATGATGTGCCTCAGAGTCAGCTATACCCAGGCAATGCCAGCATGTTTACTCCTAATAAATCTTTACGTTTTGAAAACCTGGCGGGAGACTCCTGATTTAAATGGGAGTAACTACTGGGATCCTGACGTCAGGAAGTGGAGCCAGCTGTTCCTCCTCTTCTTCATCAGCCACCTCCAGACCCGGGGGCTGTTGACTCTCTATCTGGGGGTTGGCGGACGGCTCAGGCTTCATCTCTGTCTACCAACTCCATTCCCTCTTCCCCCTTGGAGTTATCAAGTTGCCCTGATGCTGATCCTGACTCCCAGACCTCCTCCTCCTCCTCCTCCTCTTCCAATTCGGCTGCTGGAGGGACTGGCAGCTGACAGGCCACAACAACTCGAGATAATCCGTACAGCAGACAAGGCTACCTACCGGACTCAGCCAACCCGTAGACATCCGTAGCGGCCCGGGAAATGGGATTGGCTACCAAAGGCACCACGACCCCTTGGGGCAAGTGCTCCATCAGGAAAGCGTGCGCCTCATCCAGGTCAGCCTCGGAGTCCGAGTCCAGGATGAGCTTCACTCGGTGGTAGTTGCTGACCCAATCCGGATACGAGCCCAGGTTGGTGCGTGGCCAGAATTTGGCGTTGGCGTCGTTCAGCACCGAGGCGATCTGAGTTTCCTCAACGTTCACGTAGATCTCCCGGGTGTAAAACTGGGTCTTCTCGTTTCGGAAGAGATGCCCGAGACCGTCCAGGGCTCGTTTCATCAACGAGGGGATCCCGGGGAAAATGTAGACGTTCCGGACGCTGATCAGCGGATACGGGAAACGACGCCCTGTCTTCTCGTCCACTCCGTAATTGAGGAGAGAGGATTCGGGGACGCAAGCCAGCTTCATCTTCGGGCTTTCGGGCTTGGACTGCAGGCCGAAAAATTTCTGGACGAGATTCACCATCTCTGGATGGGGATGGATTTTCTCGCCGAAGGCTTTTGCGACCGCTTCAAAGGTGACGTCATCGTGCGTGGGGCCGATGCCGCCTGACGTCAAGACGTAAGTGAACCTGTCGGCGAAAGACTTGACCTCAGTGGCGATGGCCTCCACCTCGTCAGGCAGCACGGAAATCTTGGCCACCTTCACCCCCAGCGAGCGGAGTTTCCGGCACATGAAAACAGAATTGGTGTCTTGCGTGTACCCCTGAAAAAAAGACACCCCCCCCCAAAAGAAGAAGATATTAGAAGGATAATCTGTAGTCGAACTAGAGCATCAACATCAGTTAACAATTCCATAATCCCTTGCAGGGTGGAGTCTAGGCAACTGAATGGAGCTAGCAGAGTGGTTACTGGCCAGATGCTCTTCCTATCACCAGTATGGAGTTTGTTCAGCAGATATATTAAATTGAATTGAATTTTTTATTGGCATTGTACGTATATACACAGTATACATACAACAAAATTCACGTAACACCCAGAGACCAGACCCAACACGCACACGCACACACACATGACAATCCCCAAACACCCCACCTCCACCCACCAAAATTCCCCCCAAAAAAAACACACAAGCACCCACACAACAGACCAAGTAATCCTGTCCAACAGCTCGCTGATGGTGGTCCTTAATTTCCTGGTTAATAGCTCTGGGATAAAAAAAAAACTATTCAGAAAAACATGTGGTCCGAATTTGAATGGTTCTGTCTCTTCTGCCAGAAGGCAACAACTTCACAAAGATTGTGAGCAGGATGGGAAGAGTCCCTGAGAATGTTGTGCGACTTCCTCAAACAGTGACAGGCGAAGGTTGTCATCCAGGGCTGGGTGTTGTGGAGCCCCATGATATTCTGGGCAGTTTTAATGATTCTCTGCAGAGCATTTTTGTCCGCTACAGAGCTGGGTGCCGCCAGTATTAAATCACATCATACATTTCCCCTTTGACCCTGGTCTTAACCCTGCCCCCCAGATGTGACTTCTCCAATAGGACACATCAGTCTCCAAGAGTCATCCATCATGCTCTCCAATAACCTTCTTATGCTACAACAACTTTAGGCTGCTGAGTTGATATCTAGGCATTTTAAGAATGCCACTCCCTTTTTCTGGCAGCTAAAAAGACCAAAGGAGCATCTTTTTAGCTGACAAATGCTGCATGTCAGGACACTCTCAGTGGTGCTGTGGTCTATACTGAGATTGGTTTATCTTCCTGAGCCTTTTCAGGAAGTACAGCCTCTTCTTCTGTGCCTTCTTCACAAGCATGTTAGCATTCATAGTCCACGAGAAGTTCTTCAAGATTTAAACTTATTCATATATCAGCAGGTATATTCATATATATATATATATATACACATCGCCAGTTGACTTTATTGGAGAAAAAAATAGATTAATGCACTGATCAAAGCTGCCTCGATTTCCCCAAAGCGTACACCGTTGTGCGAAGGCTCACGTACCTTCAAGATCTCATCTCCTATGATGATGATGCCAGCGGTCACGGCTGCAGGTTGAGGGGTGCCCCCTTTGTTTCGGGAAGTTTCCCCATCCACCTGGGTCGCCATCGTTTGAAGACACCGTCTGGGCTGTCTGGCGTGCACAACGTTCCTGCAGAGCCAAAGATCCCAGCGCAGGAGCGAGCGGCCCTTGGAAGCTGCCAGTTCTAAATGTCGCTTCGGCAGAGTTTTGGAAGCTGCGTTACCTGCAGTTACCTGAAATTAATATGTCTGTTACACAAGCCCTTTGATTGCAGGTATTTTTTCCCAAAAAATTCTTGCAGGATTATTATTATTATTTTAAATAAAGGAGAGTATTTGTAGCTTGAAATTTGGGGTCTGAGCGTGGCGGTTTCCTTGTGGACGTTTCATGATCCAACTAAGTAACATCATCAGGGCTACAAAGGCGTGGAGTTTACTCTGCATGAGACTGATGATATTACCTAGTTGGGTCATGAAACATCTGCAAGAAAACAAGCTCAGAGAGTACCACGGACCTCATGTGTCTTCCTCCTCCACCTCTTTTCATAAACTCCATCTCTAGTCTAGCGCTGTGGTTGTTACCTAGTTTGGTAATGAAACGTCTGTAAGAAAACAACCCAGTTCAGAGAGCACCAAGGATCCACAGTCTTCCTCCTCCGTCATCTTCTCCTCCTCCTCCTTTTCTTTCTCCTTCTCCCTTCTCCTCTCTGCAAACCCTACCTGTAGTCTAGCACGGATGTTGTTACCTAGTTTGGTCACGAAACGTCTGCAAGAAAACAACCCAGCCCAAAGAGCAACAAGGACATCATTATCATCATCATAAAACAAAGTAACTTTGGAAGATTGTTTTGTTCTGGCTGGTCATTTCTACTTTATTTATGATTATTTTCCTCGCTTTGGAAGTACTAAGGTATCTAACAGAGCACTCTCTGACCTGTAAAATTAAAATGGAATTAAATTGACTGGCTTCGATCACTTTAATTGATTACATTAATAAATCAAATCAGACCCTTACACTGTGGATCGCACCCTTCCCAGAATAAACCTGCATTTATTTACTCCAGCTGCACTGAGACGTCAAACTAGGATTGATCTATTTCCCAAGACCAGGATTCCATCCCATAATAGTGCTTTAAGCAATCCCCAAAGAAAGAAGCCTTCATTCCCGCGGGTCTCTGACACTCTGCCCATGCTCAGGAGCCCACTTGGCAAAACCTGCAGGGTGGGAGATACCATTTCAAGCAAGACCCGGGAAATTCCCACGCACCCCCCCGACTTACCCAAGCCTTGTTTAAAAAAAACTGCCAGGGAGCCACGCCTCCCGCTCGCCCATTGGCTTGCTTCTTCCTGCCGGCCTCGCCCCTTCTGGTTTACTATTGGCCTAGCGGGAAAGGGGCAGGGAGCGGAAGAAGCGCGGATTGGCCAACAGGAGCGGGCGGTGTTGCAAGAGAGCGACGCTCTAGGCCTCCGGGAAAACTACATTTCCCATCATGCCTCCCGGCGCTTCATTGTGTACAGGCGAGTTGTTTGCGAACAGTTGTTGCCTTTTGGATTGTGTAATTAATTTTTTTACTTTTTTGTTTACCTCCTCGTGACATTTGGCTGAGTGACCCAAGCCACCCAATTTTCTGGATGATGTGCAATGTTGTAAAATGTCATTTCTGCTTAAAGCTGATTTTATTTATTTTTATTTATTTAGTCAAATGCTTACAATATAATAGAAATAAGAATAACCATAAGTTTAAATACATGAAATAGTAACTGGGGACAATAGGACAGGGACAGTAGGCACGATTGTGCGCTTATGCACACCGCTTAATTTTGCAGAGAGAAATCCCTTGTGCATCCAATCACACTCGGCTAGTAAGAAAGGGAAGGAAAAGAAGTAAATGGATGAAGAAGGGAAGGAAAGGGAGGGAAAGATGGAAGGAAAGGAAGTAAATGGATGAAGGGAAGGAAAAGATTGATGGAAGGAAGAAAATGAAGAAGGGAAGGGAACAAAAGAAAGGGAAGTAAATGAAGAGAAAGGAAAGGAAGGAAAGATGGCGGGAAGGAAATAAATAAAGGGAAGGGAAAGGAAGAAAAGGAAGGGAAAGATGGATGGAAGGGAAGTAAATGAAGGGAAGAAAAAGAAAAGATGGAAGGAAGTGAAGAAGGGAAGTAAAGGAAGGAAGAAAAGGAAGAGAAGGTGGGAAGAAAGTAAATGGATAAAGAAGGGAAAGATGAAAGTAAATGGATGAAGAAGGGAAAGGAAAGGAAGGGAAGGAAAAAGCTCATCTTCCCTTTTATGCTCCACTATTTTTAAAAATTCCAAATCTACTAAGAAGGCTGTTTTACACAGCATTATTACACACAACACTACATTATTGAAACTACATAGTCTAAGGATTGGAAATGGAGGCTACATTCCCCCTACAGATCGCTTTCGAAAGCACCCGGTCTATCAGCAAAAACAAACAAACCCAAATCCCGCATAAACAATCTTTATTTGGATCAGGTCAGGAAAGCTCATCCGGATCAGTCAATCAAGGAAAATTAAACAATTACGCTTAGGTTACTTGTGTGAGTTCAGCTCTTTACAGCCTGCTTTTAAAACCACCCCTATCCCCAGGTAAAGTAATACACAATTTAACTGCAGTTAAAACAATATTTTAGGAAAATGCCTTGCAGCAGAAAAACAAGTAACAGAAAGCACTTCCATTAATAAAGTTTTTTTAAAAAATAAAATAAAAGGCCCTGAAAGAAAACTTAAAAACAGAAGCACAAGGAAAACAAGTTTATAGAATATTTCTTGGTACAATAGGTTACATACATACTTACAAACAGAGGTTACAACATGGATGAAACTACACAAAGTTGCTGCATTTGTACATTGAACCCAAAACTTAAATATTGCCTATTTTTATTGATTTTTTTTTTAAAAAAGAGATCACCTTGATCAACATTTAAAGTCTTGAATGGCTTTCTTTGGAAGACAACATGGATGAATTTTAATCCTTTATACCAGTGCCCCTCAAATGGTTGTTTGAACCCAGTGTAGTTGCACCGACGGTTTTATTTTTCTCATAATTTTCAGTTAATCTGTGACATGATTCCTCCTTTCACCAATGCATTCCAATGTCCAAGTTACATTAGATTAACCAAATTGAGGAACAAGGAGTTAGAAGTGATCCTTTAACGTGGTGACCCTTTAATCCAGCCCAAGGAACAATCATATCAAAAATATCTTAAAAGCTCTAAAGCAGAAGTTGAAATATAAGATTAAAAAGGAAAGGCACGTTTTAAGAACAAAGTTTTGCAAGACCAGATTTTTTTTTTTTTTAAGTGAGTTAGGCCGCTTGGGCAGGCCAAGCTTTTAGCCAGTATTTCAAAAAATATTTTTTTTAAAAAAGTCAAGTTGTCGGAGTTTTTGAAGATTGCTTTGGCCAGATAAAATATCGGAGGCAAAACCAGTTTTTCTTGGCGGCTTGTTTACGTCAAGCAGTATTTTCTGGAACAGGCATTTCTTGGAATTTTACGATTTAGATTAAAAGAATCAATTGTTCTCCCAAAAAAGGTGCTTCGATCGAAACACAGAAGAAGGTGGAGGTGTGGGTCATTTTTCAACTTTCTTCGGCAGTGGTCTTCGGAAAAGCAGGATGTGTGGCTCTGGAAAGGGGGAAAAAAAAAAACGGCACGTGAAAAAGATCACGAGAACTCGGATTTTTTTTTTTCTCTAGCAGGAAAGTTGTAATCAAATCCCTCAGATCGGTTTTTTTTTTAACGTGGGGGAAGATTCAGAAAATAACCAGATCCTGAATGGCGGAGTGATCTAAGATCATGTCGTCACTGGGCAAAGCCAATGTATTTTTATTTTTATTTATATCCCGCCGGTTTTATTTTTTACAAATAAATCAAGATGGCAAACATACCCATCTATCTCTTCCTGTTTTCCCCATAACAACCATCCTGTGAAGTGGAATGAGCTGAGAGTGACCGCTCCAAAGCCATCCAATTTTTGTGCTTAAGGCAGGACTAGAACTCACGTCTCCTGGTGACTGGCCCAAAGTCACCCAATTGGCTTTCACATCTAAGGTGAAACTAGAACTCATTTTCTCCTGGTTTTTAGCCTTTAACCATATTCAAGTCACTCAGTGGCCATCTGGAGCATAACTTAAATTGATGCTCGAAGTTGACATTTTGCCTCTAGAGCTTCAGGTCCAAGCTACGGACAGGTTTCACCCTACCTGGTTCGTGGATCATGTAATGGACCCAGCCTTGGCTCTGCTGGACCCCCAGGTTCCGCCACTCCGATTCGGACATGAGGTGGGTCTTGGGGACCAGCTTGGCGATGTCTTTGGGCAGCATGACATGCCTGCAAGAAAGGAGGGGGAAGAGAAGGAACAAGAGGTCAATAAACATCGGACCAACCTACCAAATCCCCCTCCCCGCCGGACAGTCAAAGAGGAAGCGAAGCAAAGCCCGCCTATAGAGTGATGGGACTTGTAGTCTCACCATATTTATGCACCACCTCTTAACTTGGTGGGAAGCCTCTTTGGAGTCTCGATGCCCTTTCCCAATCCCGTCCAACCTCAGCCTGACCTGCTGTCAGTGCTGTCGCGCTTCCACACCCATCAGCCCCAGCCAAAGGCTAGGAACCATGGGAAGTGGAGTCCAAATCATTGCCAAACGGATGGATGATAGCTGGGGGGTTTTTTGGTGGCGGGGGAGGAGGGAGAAAAGGATTTTACAGTCTCCTAGAAGACTTTTCAAAAGGTTGAAAAGACTTTTTTTCAAGGAGGGTGGATGACCCATCGATAAGCCAATAAGAAGCCGAGATTAAAAAGAAAAAGGATTAAAATGCGATAAAATACCTAATTCTGTTAATTCGTTTAAATGTATAAATTTCTCCCTTTTTTTTCTTAAAATAAAAGGCTAAAAATACAATGCACAATTCTTTTAATGCAGTTTATTCCTCTTTTTTCCTTGTTTTCTATTGCAAAAAAAGTTTTTCTTGGCTTCTTTTGGGAGCCTGCATTTTAATTTCTTGAATAACACAAGTTTGAACAAAAAAAAAGGCAAAAATGTGAACAAATACAGAACAATTAGAAGCCAGAGGCTCCAGGCCCCGCCCCCTTCCCCAAGCCCCGCCCCCTCACGTGTCGTCGCCGCGGAAACCCCCCCAGCCCCGCCTCCCCGCGCCTGCCCATCGCGCTAGGCTCCGCCCCCTCTCACCGGTATTCGAATTCCTCGTCGTCGTATTTATCCGAGTAGTAGATCTGCTTGTGCGTCATGATCGGGAAGGCGGCGGAGGTGGTGGGGCGGCCGGCGGCGTCTGGCTCGCTCTGTCCGGCCGCTGCTTGGCGTTTCCCGGCGGCGTCCGAAGCCCCGCGCTCGCCGGCGCCAGTTAGAGGAAGACTGGAAAGGGGAGGCGCCGGCCTTTTTTGCGCATGCGCACCTCTCGCCCTTGCGCGGGTTTTCCCCTCGCTTAGTTTCTCCCGAACCGCCGCTTTTCAAAAGTCTCCGCCTTCGACGCTGATTGGGCGGGAGAGTCTGAGGGGGAGGATGCTTGGGTAGACGTAGCGGAACCTGATTGGCTGCGCTTGGAATGACCTCAGCCCTCTCAAACTACAACTCCCATCAGCCCCATTCTCACAACCTTGTCAGAGGGGACTACAAGTCCCATTCTTCCAGTTTAAGCCGCATATTCCATCATCCTGTCAAGCCAGAGCTGGGCAGGAACCAACAATGCATTTTGGTTATAAATGAGGTGAGAAACAGGATACCCAATTTTATTCCCCCCCCCGTCTAAAATTAACCATTCGTTTAATTAAGGACCGTGTGTCAAATCAAATTGAAAAAGGGGTTCGGGGGTCTCAGGTAAAGGAGTAGAGCCGCTTCGATTTCAACCAATGAGGAGCTTCCCTCAGGTGTGTCTGCATGCTGATTGGTCTCTGAGTCTCCCCCCGGGGACCTATAAAACAGCCGTGCTAGCAGCCAATGAAAAGTTCAGGTTGTTGGTTGCGTTAACCAATCGGGTTCAGAGCTGTTTTGGAGGGAAAGTATAAAAAGAGACAGCGGGACTGACGCTTTCAGTCAGCCCGTCAAAGAGATTGAAGAAAGAAGGCGACAAACGGGGAAGTAAAGGAGAGTTTGAAGTCGGAAGAAACTGGAGTATTGGAAGGCTAGAACGAAGATGAAGCCAAAGCGGCGAGCTAGGAAACAAAGAAACGGCGAAGTCATTTCTGAGGGGACTTCTGCGTCCCTGAGGACCGATGTGAAGACTACGACGAATATTTTTAATACCGAAATTGTGTAGTGTTTTATTAACCCTCTTCCCGCGTTAGTGTTCCTTCTATCCCTCCCTATAAACAGCCCTGTGGAAATGGGTGGGTCCTGACACGGGGAGAGCGAGTCCCAAGGCTAGAGTGGCACTACCGGAAGTTTAGGAAAGGTTGCCGAAGGGGAGGTAGCCTGGGAGCCCCGCCTTCCAACACGGGACGAAATCCGGAAGCGTTTGGTGGGGTTAGAAGAAAAAAAAAAAACGGGCGGGGCAGATTTCTAAGAACCCCAGAAGTTTTTGTGCGAGAGGCTCCGTCGGAGAAGCCGCCAGTTGGACGCCTTTGCCCCTCCAATGGTGCGGCCGCCCCGGTAAGAAGCCTTTTCTCCCACCTGTATTATCAATATTGCCCCGTATAATCCTGCATAGTCGGTTAGTTGCGGGTTCAGATTGTGTCGCGGGGGAGATTTTGTTTCTAAGGTTGTACCAACAGCCCTGCGAGGGAGGTCCGCGGAGCTCCGTCGCTCGCTCGGGACGATCCCGCAATTCATTTTCATTGATGGGACTGGGGCACGGCTCTATTCCCTCGAGGCGCCTTTTAAAGACGCGGTAAGGTAAAAATTGCCCTTGCGGCTGGAGGTTCTTCGGATCGGGCGCTCATTTTTAAGGAGCCTGGCGGTGCGAGGCTCAAGTTGGAACCGGACCCGAGTGTCGAAATCGCGAGTAGATTTTTTTTCCCAGGAAGGAGCGGGGGGTGGGGGAAGAGGGAAGAAAGAGGGAAATTCGTGTTCCGAGGAAGCAGCGCCGCCAGAGGGATTCCCGGACTGAACTCAACCCTTTATTTTGTAATCGAAGCGGGTTTACGAATCGTTTACTCAGAAGCGTGACGGTGGAAGCAGACTTAAAAGTTCCCCTCCTTTCCCTCCCTCTTAACCGTCTCCCGTCTGCGCGACGAGGCCAGGGGAGGAATGCGAGGGAAGAAGGAAAGAAAAAAAAAAAATTGGCGGACCAGAGGGAAGACTGCGCCAGCGACGTCCGCACCTCGCCTTCGAGCGCTTCTTCCCTTCGCTTTTCCCTCCTGGGCGAACGGGCAGAGCGCTCTTCCTTGGATTCCCTCGCCCCGAAGGACGAAGCCGGCTCCGCGTTGGGGCCGGCGGGGATGGGACAAATACAAGAAACCCACCCCGGGGTGGGGAGGAAGGCGAGGGTGGGGCATCCAAAACGCTTTGCCCCGGAGGCGGGGATGAGGATGTGGGTGGTGTCGGTGTCATTCTATTCCCCCAAAGCTTGAGCCGCTCGTGTCTTGAGGGGTCGGCTCCGTCCAGCGGTGGAAGATGGGCTCTGGAACCCTCTCTGGTTGTGTTGGGTCGCGGGCGGGCTATATAACTGGAGAGGGTTGGGGGTGGGTGGGATTTGGTTGCCCTGGCGGAGAAACGGCCCGCGATTTGGACCTTTTTTAGCGTTGAGAAAGCAGCCGCCGCTTCTGGGTGTGCCTGCTGCCTCTAGGCAAAGCCTCGGCGTTGCGGAGTTTGGGGCCGGGGCTGATCCCGGGGAACGGATTTGCTGCAAGAGTCGCTGTTGCAAAATTGTAAAGGGGCGGTGGGGTTATTTATGGGACGGGTTTGCTTGCGGGCCTTGAGGTTGCAAAGCTTGGGATGACATGGAGAGGCTGCCCAAAGTGACTCTTTCTCTCCCTCTCACCCCTCTCTTTTGACAAACACCAAAAACCACATTTGGGGCCTTTGTCAGTGATCTCAAAACCTCTGCAAATGTTGGACCCAAACCTGTCGTTTCTTTTCTACTTTGCACCCGTAATTGTTGGCAAAGGCCAGCAGGATTTCTCTCCTTTAAAGAACCAATTGGGCCTCGTTTCCCCCCCCAGGAAAGGTTTCTGTCCCAATTTTGGCACCCATGTCATATTTGCATGGTCCACTTTGGAGGGGGGTGGTTTTTTTGGAGAGTGTGTGTGTGTGTTTGTTTGTCTCTCACTATTGTGTGCAGCCATCCCAAGCTAGGTTTTGTGGCTTAGTTTACAAACAAGACCTTAATTCATCTGCAAGGAGGTTGTCACCTCCACCAATCAAACTGGGAGATTTTTCTCAACCCAAGTTGGGTGAGACTTTCTGTGCAAAAAAAGAACGAATAGGATAGAACAAAGAACAGAAGAGAAGAAAGAATAGAAAGTAATAGAATAGAAGAAAATAGAATAGGGAAAGAATAGAATAGAATAATAAAGAATAGAAGAAAAAGAGAATAGAAGAAAATAGAATAGAAGAAAGTAATAGAATAGAAGAAAATAGAATAGAGAAAGAATAGAATATAGAATAGAAGAAAAAGAATAGAGGAAGAATAGAATAAAAAATAGAATAGAAGAAAGAATAGAATAATAATAGAATAAAAAGAACTGAAGTAATAGAAAATAGAGAAAGAATAGAATAAAAAAGAAGAAAGAATAGAATAAAAAAGAGAAGAAAGAATAGAAGGAATAGAATTAGAATAGAAGAAAGAAAGAGTAGAATAAAGAATAGAATAAAAAGAATTGAAGAAAGTAATAGAAGAAAATAGAGAAAGAATAGAATAAAAAAGAAGAATAGAAGGAATAGAATTAGAATCGAAGAAAGAAAGAGTAGAATCATAAAGAATAGAATAAAAAGAATCGAAGAAAGTAATAGAAGAAAATAGAGAAAGAATAGAATTAAAAAAAAGAAGAAAGAATAGAAGAAGGAATAGAATTAGAATAGAGGAAAGAAAGCATGGAATATAGAATAGAATTCCTTTTATTGGCCAAATGTGATGGGACACACAAGGAATTCGTCTTTGGTGCAAATGCTCTCAGCGTTCATAAAATAAAAGAGAAAGAAAGAAAAGAAAAAATGCGTCCGGCTCTCATATGTTTTGCTCTTCAGCTGCCCCTTAAACCATCACCCACCCCCCCACCCACCCCCAAAGGGACAAATTGCAGCCCGTGTCCCCATTTCCATCCGTCTGGGGCAGGCTGCAAACTCCGGCGTTGCTTCCTTCCCTACCCTGAAGAAGGAGGAGGAGGAGGAGGAGGGATCCGCATTCTCCAATTTCATCCCTTTTTAAAAACTGGAGTGGCCCATGGAAGGGGGGGCAAGGGGGGGGAGGCGGGGGAAGAGTAGTGGGACGACGTCATCCTCTTTTGCAGGTCAGTTTTTTTTTTTAAATAAAGTTTTTCTCCTCTTCCTCCCCCTCCCCCGCTCCCTTAGAAGACCCTTTAAAGCCAGAAAAGTTAAATAAACCTCTTTATTTCTTTCTCCCTTCCCTGTCCGTCCCGGTAAACTGCCTTGTTCCTCCCTCCCTCCCCTGCGGGACGGTGGGCTTCTCACTCACTCACTAACCCCCTTCCTCACATTTCTGGGCCTAGCAGGATGGGGGGAAGGAGAGAGAGAAAGAGAGAGAGAGAGAGAAACACCCCCCCGCCCCCCAATTTCCTCGGCCAAGGTGTGTTTTTTTTTAAAAATTCCTGCAGAGGCACCCGAAAAAATATGCCACGTTTCTCTTGGCCGAAGCGAAAGAAATGGCCACCTTGCTCCTTTTGCAGGCGGGTATTTTTATTTTTATTTATTTTGAGGCGGGGCAGGGAAAGCTAAAAGGGTGGGGTAGGGTCTCCGTCCGTCCCGTCCCCCCAAATTGTGAGTTTTTCTCTCTCTCTCCCCCGGCTCCGCCGAAGCCACCGAGGAAGTGAGGAGGGGGGAAACGCGGCGGAGAAAATGAGCCCAAGACCGAAGCTCCCACCAACCCTCTTGGGGAGGGAAAACTTGTCTGCCCTTCTGGGCCGTTGGGTCAGATAGATTGCGGCTGGTTTGGGAAGCTCTGCGGAAGGGTTTGGGCTTGGCAGGGCTGGACTGGACTCTGCTGCAGAAGCGGAGTTGAGACGCTGCTTTAGAGGCCGTTGACGATTCAGGATTTGTGGGAGAAAATGAAAAAAGTTTGATGTGAGCATGTTGGGCCGGCTAGCAAGGACACCCCAGATATTTGTGTATATAAAACCAGGGTAAAACTCTAGCACGCACACACACACACACCCCAAAAAAGAGCTGCCATTCCCTCTTGGTTTGCCCCCTTGAGCCCAGGATAGCAATACAATAATCCACCCGCTGCAGATCAGCTCCAGGTGGGTGTCCCTAAAATTCCCCTTTGAATTAAAAAATAAATAAATTACCCAGCATCTACCTCCCCTCCCCTTCCAAGTCCACCCGTCCCTAATTGCAGAGGCTTTGGAAGCTCCTTCCTTGCCCAGCTAGACTTTGGAGATAGACTGCCTTGGCACGTGGAGGCTCTCCGTGAGCAGTGGCTGCCTTGGGCTGGTCCAACTCTGATTGGTCTCCTTGGAAAGAGGATTGGGGCCCTTCCGGCAGGAGTGGCTGGTGGGGGGGTGAAGAAAGAAAGAAAGGAGAGAAAGAAAGAAAGAAAGAAAGAAAGAGAAAGAAAGAGGAAGGAAGAAAGAAAGGAGAGAGAAAGATAGGAGAGAGAGAGAGAGAGATTCTGGGAATCAAAGCTCACCCCCTCGTGAAACATGCTGGCTGAAGAATTCTGAGAAAGAAAGAATAGAAAGAGAAACGAGAGAAAGAAAGAATAGAAAGAAAGAGATAGAAGAGAGAAATTCTGGGAGTTGAAGCCCAGCCATCCAAAAACATGCTGGCTGAGGAATCCTGAGAAAGAGAAAGAAAGAAAGAATAGGAAGAAGAAGAAAAAGAGAGAGAGAGAGAGAAAGAAAGAATAGAAAGAAAGAATAAAAGAGAGTCGAAGCCCACCGCTCTTAAAACATGATAGCTGAGAAATTCTGAGAGAGAGAGAAGGAAGGAAGGAAGGAAGGAAGGAAGGAAGGAAGGAAGGAAGGAAGGAAGGAAGGAAGGAAGGAAAGAAAGAAAGAATAGAAGAGAGTCGAAGCCCACCGCTCTTAAAACATGCTAGCTGGGGAATTCTGGGAGAGGAAGCCCACCCCTCACATCACCAAGACAGAGAAAAAAAATGACTGAAGGAAAGGCACAAACCAAGGCCAGTATTGTCCCCCACCCCGGCCCTCCCTCCCTCCCTCCCTCCCCCACTCCCACCCTCAAAATCTCCAGCCCCTCCCCCCACCCGGAGCCCCCTCCCTAATTCCTTCTTTGTCACCAAAATGCAGGTTTGCCTCCCGCAAAGACGGACAGATCTCCGGTGCCCGGGATGGAATATACGGTAAGGGTGGGCACGCCCCCTTCCTCCTCCTCCTCCTCCTCCTCCTCCTCCTCCTCCTCCTCCTCCTCCTCCTCCTCCTCCTCCTCCTCTCTGCTTTCAGTCTGGTGCTGGGCTCCGGCTACTCTTCTTCCGTCTACCTTCCTGACCGATTTCCAGCACGGAGGTGGGACTCCAACTCCCAGCATTCCCTGGCAGCCCATGGAGGAATGCTGGGAGTTGGAGTCCACGCAGCTTTTTTTTTAAATAGTTTTTTTTTTGCTCTTAAGGTGGTGACGGCATTAAAACGGGGATTGTTTCCAGCCTCCGTCTCGCTCCTACGACTGCTTTTGCCTTTTCTTTCCGAGAATGCCGCCTGATGGTGGCTTGTTTCGAGGAAACAAACCATGGCTTAGCACATGAGACCGTTGGGAAGAGGCTGAAGAAGCAGAAGGCGCGGCTCAAATTTTCCCTATAAACCTCTGGTTTTTTTGGGGGGGGGGTTGGAAACTGGGGGACTTATAGACAGACGGGACACCCAGCTTGAAATTTAACCCGGTTTGTACAAGCTAGGAAACTTCACCTGTTGGAATATGTCCAGCCACAGGGCTGTAAAAAAAACAACAACAGGAGACCTTTGTAAAGGAGGAAATAGAAGTCAAAAATGCTCAGGAATTCAGCCAGATATAACTGTGGCTGTATAATTATCACACCCGCTAAGGCATCATCAAATATTTTTGCTTTTACGGTGACTGTTGGCTGTTTTAAGTGACTTTGCTTATTCTGGGCTGGGTTGTGTTGTAATGACGAGGCAGTCGAGTTGTTTGATCATGAACAACCGAATCATGATTCGGTTTATTGGAGTCTAGTCTTGCATTTATACACATTTTTAGTTACCCTCCATCACTGGTTAACTTTGGTTACCGCTTAACTTTCGTCACTGTTTAGCACAGTAATCCGTACAATTAATTATCTCTAGTTCAAGTCTAACATAGGTTTACTTCCTCTCTCTAATCCTCCTTTAGGTTAGTGACTTTTGTTTACCTGAGTTGTATTTGCTTGGAAACATTCTTTATCTGAGGTTGGCCGTCCGAGATTGGAACATTCCTGCAATTACAACTCTACAGGGTTTCATGAGGACTAGCGCCCTACAGTGACAGATTGGGTGGCTATGAGAGCAAATAAATGGGTGCTGGAAATAGACCAGCAGTCCAAGAGAGATGCATTAAATAGGTCTCCAGACTGGCTTTTGGTGGCAAGCAGGCAGGGTGTGGGGGATTCTGGGAGTTGGAGTCCACTCTTTAAAGCAGGCCGGCTGGGGGATTCTGGGAGTTGGAGTCCACTCTTTAAAGCAGGCCGGCTGGGGGATTTTCTCAGTGCAAGCGTTGCATTTAAGAAATTTTTTAAAAACTTGGAAAACTGGGATTATTTAAAAAAAAAAAAAAAGCCCATCTGGAAAATTTGCATCCATGGTTCCTTTCAAGGCCAGCCTCTCCTGCACCCGTGTTCTGATGGCGCTGGACTCCAGGCGCTGCTGGGCATGAGGGGATATGTAGTCCAGACCCCTCTGGAGGGCTCCTGCAATTTAAGGCAGGATCCCCAGATGATAAATTCAGACTTTTCAGGATACACACACACACACACACACACACACACACACACACACACACACACACACACACAATATATATATATATATATATATGTTTTCTGAGGTTCTGCGGGTATTTGTATGTGGATCTTTGGTTGTTCAGGTTTTCTCCGCGTAGATTCAAAGTATCTAGGCAACGTTTGATGAAGTCTCATTCATCATCATCAGGCCTCTGTCTTTGGCTCTTGCTTTTCAGCGTGATGTGAGGTTGCAGCTGCAACCTCACATCACGCTGAAAAGCAAGAGCCAAAGACAGAGGCCTGATGATGATGAATGAGACTTCATCAAACGTTGCCTAGATACTGAATCTTACGCGGAGAAACCCGAACAACAAAGATCCACACATATATATATATATATATATATATATATATATATATATATATGTATACATATACACACAAATACACACACATACACACACACACATATATATATATACATATATACACACATGCACACACATATATATATACACACACACACACACATATATACACATATATATATATACACACATACATATATACACATATACACATACAAATACATACATATATACACACATACATACATATACACACACACGCACATATATATATACATATATACACACATGCACCCACATACATATATACACACATACATATATATATATATATACGCACGCACACACACACACACACATATATACACACACACACACACACACACACATATATAGATACACACATACACATACATATGTACACATATACACATACACATACATACATATATATTCCCACATGCATACAGACATATATATATTCATATACACATATACACACATACACACACACACACACACGCATACATGTACATATACATATATATATGTATGGCATTCAGTTTTGTTCGGGTATTTTCCCACGTCATTGTAGTTGTGCTTTTTTTTTTTTTTTTGGAAAACAATTTTATTGTTTTTTTAAAAAACAAACAAAATGTGGTTGTGCTTTTAAAGTTGTAGCAACGTTTCGGCAGGATCTCATCTGCCATCCTCGGGCTTCTGCATTGGGTCCGTCTGTGAGTCAGACTTTTACGGTACTTTTTTACAGACTTTTACATACACGCACACACACACATATATTTATATAAAACTCTGTAGCAACTGGACCCTGTTGTTCCCCGGCTTTCCCAGGAAGTTGGGGGCTGCGTCAGGGTCTCCTGGGGGGGTGGGGGGGTTGATTTCCTGCCTCCCCCCTTCCCCGGGTCCTCGAGTGCAGCCTGAAAATCCAGCCCAGCATCCGGTGGTTACGGCTGGGAGCCAGAAGGCCATCCCACTCCTTCCTCTGCTCCGTTTGCTATTTTCCCTCCCCTCTTTCGGCCATTCCCAGGTGGGCCTTTTTTCCGCTGACCCTCCCTCCCCCCGGGGAAGGAACAAACAAAGGGGGCCTCTCCGCTGCCCCCCGCCCACCCACCCACGGGCCCAGCGGACATGGACTGTCCAGGAAACGGCCTTCGGTCTCCAGAGTTGGCCGCCCACCAAAATGAGTTGGTGCCGGAGGAGAAAAACAGAATAACAGAATTGGAAGGGACTTCAAAGGTCTTCTAGCCTGACCCCCTGCAGCCTGGGATCTTGAAGCCCACCCTACCCCTCTTCAAGGATGCCGGCTGGGGGATTCTGGGAGTGGAAGTCCACCCCTCTTCAAGCATGCCAGCTGGGGGATTCTGGGAGTCGAAGTCCACCCCTCTTAAAGCATGCTGGCTGGGGGATTCTGGGAGTTGAAGTCCAACCCACTTAAAGCATTCTAGCTGGGGGATTCTGGGAGTCGAAGTCCACCCCTCTTAAAGCATGCTGGCTGGGGATTCTGGGAGTTGAAGTCCAACCCACTTAAAGCATTCTAGCTGGGGATTCTGGGAGTCGAAGTCCACCCCTCTTAAAGCATGCTGGCTGGGGATTCTGGGAGTTGAAGTCCAACCCACTTAAAGCATTCTAGCTGGGGGATTCTGGGAGTCGAAGTCCACCCTCTTAAAGCATGCTGGCTGGGGATTCTGGGAGTTGAAGTCCAACCCACTTAAAGCATTCTAGCTGGGGATTCTGGGAGTCGAAGTCCACCCTCTTAAAGCATGCTGGCTGGGGATTCTGGGAGTTGAAGTCCAACCCACTTAAAGCATTCTAGCTGGGGGATTCTGGGAGTCGAAGTCCACCCCTCTTAAAGCATGCTGGCTGGGGGATTCTGGGAGTTGAAGTCCAACCCACTTAAAGCATTCTAGCTGGGGGATTCTGGGAGTCGAAGTCCACCCCTCTTAAAGCATGCTGGCTGGGGATTCTGGGAGTTGAAGTCCAACCCACTTAAAGCATTCTAGCTGGGGGATTCTGGGAGTCGAAGTCCACCCTCTTAAAGCATGCTGGCTGGGGGATTCTGGGAGTTGAAGTCCAACCCACTTAAAGCATTCTAGCTGGGGGATTCTGGGAGTTGAAGTCCAACCCACTTAAAGCTTTCAAGGTTTGAGAAACACTGAATTAGATGATTCAGCGTCTCTTGTGTAATATTAATTATAATATTATTGGAGTATGATGCTTTGGGGAGTGCCATCCCAACGTCCCGGAATCCCTCCCTTCCTTGCAACGGGACGCAAAGTTGGTGTGAAGTTTGCCTCCCCCGCAGGCCTCGGAAGTCGCGCGTTTCAGCCCTTGGAAAAAGGGGGAGTTTGGCGCTTCGTTGGAAGGTGGTTCGGTGTGGTGGGCAGCCTGGCTGCCCGCTCCGGATTTCAGCTCCGTTTTATGCTTCGTGCCCTCCGCCTCCTGCCCCTCCGCCCCAAATGTGGTTTTTCGTCTTTTTTTTTCTTTTCCTTTTGCGCCTGATGCGAAAAGCAGCCTTTGGGGGTTAAGGAAACCGCAGCTTTTTAGCGGGCTACATCGATGCCGCACTGTTTGCGAATGAGGGATCTTTGCAATAGTGACAACAGCAGCAGCACAAAACCTTTGCAAGTCCAGCCCAAGGCAGGTGTTGGAGACGCAGTCCTCATATTTACAACCGGTAATCGTTTACTGACGGGTTACAGTGGCACTGAAAAGAATGTTTTTCATGCTTAACATGAAAACACAGCAACCCTGTGATCAAAATTCAGGCACTTCTCATTCTCTCCTTCCTTCCTTCCTTCCTTCCTTCCTTCCTTCCTTCCTTCCTTCCTTCCTTCCTTCCTTCCTTCCTTCCTTCTATCCTTCCTTTCTTCTTTCCGCCCTCCCTCCTTCCTTCCTTCTATCCTTCCTTCCATCCCTCCTTATCATTCCCTTTTCTTTCCTTCCTTCTTTCCTCCATACCTCCTTTCTTTCTTCTTCCTTCCCTCCCTCCTTCCTTCTCATTGCTCCTTCCTTCCTTCTTCCTTTCCTTCTCACTCTTCTTCCTTCCTTCCTTCTTCCTTTCCTCCTGCCTTCTCATTACCTTTTGTTTCCTTCTTTCCTCCATCCCTCCTTCCTTTCTTCTGTCCTTCCTTCCCTCCCTCCTTCCTTCTCATTGCTCCTTCCTTCCTTCCTTTCTTCCTTCCTATTGCTATCGCCTTCCTTCCTTCCTTTCCTATTCTTTCCTCCCTCCCTCCCTCCGTAATTCCCTTCCTCATTCCCTCCTTATGTGATCAAAATTCAGGCACTTCTCATTCTCTCCTTCTTTCCTTCCTTCCTTCCTTCCTTCCTTTCTTTCCTACTCTTTCCTCCCTCGGTAATTCCCTTCCTCATTCCCTCCTTATGTCTGTTTATATATTATCTATCTATCTATCTATCTATCTATCTATCTATCTATCTATCTATCTATCTATCTATCTATCTATCTATATCTATCTCCCTATCTACCCATCCTCCATCTGTTCTTTCTTTCTCCCTCTTTTTTCTTTCCTTTGTTCTTTCTTTTCTTTTTGCTTTTTATCCTTTCCCTCCCTCTCTCTCTCCGCCAATCATTCCTTCGCTGCCTCCTCTTACCCTTCTCTTTCTCTCTTCCTCTTTCCCCTCTCTCTCTCGCCCTCTTTTTTTCTTTCCCTCCCTCCCTCCCTCCCTCCCTCCTTCCCACAGCCCTTCTCTCCTCCCCTCTGGCCTACCTTGCAGGGTCGTTGCACCCCTCCCCTCGTTTGCAAGGGAACTGAGACCCAGGAGAAGGAAAGACTTGCGCCGTCTTAGCGGATTTCCGCACGATTCCCTTTTGCACCGGTTCCGTTTCCTCCTTCCCCGGCTTGCCCTCACCCCCCCACCCCACCCCCCCAAAAAACTCTCCCCCCTCGACCCATGCCCTGTCCCTCCTGCCTGGGCCAACCCAAGGGGGGCTCTCCACCCCCTACCCCCCCCTTTCCTGGCGCATCCCCCGACCTCCTCTTACCTCCGCTGGCATCCGTCATCGTGCCACCTCCCCCCTTTCCGTTGACTGGTGTGAGTCAGCAACCCTGCCCTTCCCCTTGGTAGCAGCCAGTGACCAGGCCCTGGAGTTGGGGGGGGGGAGGTGGGGGGAGAGAGAGAGAAAGAGGGGAGGGTGGGCTTAGCCTTTTGCCTCTGCCCTTCCCTTCTCCGCCTTCCCTGGCTCTGGAGGGGATTTTTTTCCAGCCAGATCGCCGCGGAGCCGGAATTGCAAGCCGGAGAAAAGAAGGGACCCCCCTCCAACAGACCCCCACCCCACTCATCCAATTGGGGGTTCCCAGGCACCTCTAAACGGACTACCCCCCTCCTTCCTTCCTGGGTTTTTCAAGGCTCCCCAAACCAGCCGGGCACCGCCGCCGTCCTCGAGTTGTCTTCGCCAACGGTGCCCGCCAACGGTTACCCTCCCGGGATGGGCACCGGGGCTGGCTAGATTTAACAGGGTGGGGGGCTTCTTGAGGGCTTCCTGGTGGCCTGCCAGGGACCCCCCCCACACTCCAAACACCCCCCCTCACCCCATTTTGCATGGATGCCACCCCTTGGCCCGGAGTATCGACCTGGTGCCTGCACCCCCCCTCCAGAGACGCAGCCGCCCAAGCGTTTATCCGTGCGTCCTCTGCGCTTTTTCGCTGCGAGGAGGATTCACCGGGTGTTTGGAAGGGTAGCCAAGGCAGGCAGGGGTCCAACAGGTGCTGCTACAGCCAGTAGGAAGGGCCAGGAGCTTGTACAACAGCCCTTTTTGGGGTGTGGGGGGAACGTCAGCAACGGAGCAGAAACCTTGCCGCTCGGGAGACAGTTGAGGCAGGCAGGAGTCCAACAGGTGGTGCTGCCGCAACTGGACAGGCACTTCTAAAACGGCCCTGCGGGGGGTTCTAGCCTCAGCGACGGACTCGAAACCTCACCCTCTTCGTCTCTGAGGCTGTTTCACAGGCCCAAAAGAGGCAGGCAGGAGTCCAACCGGTGCCGTGTCGCCGGTGCTGCACAGCCGGAGGGGAAGGGCCAGGAACTTTTAAGCCAGCCTTACCGGGGCAGGGAGGGGGAGCGTAACGTCGGCCCCAGGCCAGGAACCTCGCCCTCTTCCTCTGCGGGGCCGTGCGGGGCTCAACGGTCATCTGGCCGGACGGTTCCTGTTGGGTCAACAACGCGAATTGGCGGATTTGGGGACGCGTCCGTGGAAGGGCAAGGAAGGTCCGCGGCTCCCGGCAGGCCAGAAGGGATTTACGGAGCCGCCTCGTTGGAACCGAATTGGACTTTGGGGGGTTTCTGACCCCCATCGTGGTCCCCCCCTCTCTTTCTCTCTGTCTCTCTCTCTCTTTTTCTCTTTCTTTCTCCTTTTTCTCTCTCTATCCCTCTTTCTATCTCTATCTCTATTTTTCTCTTTCTCTCTGTCTCTCTCTCTCTCTTTCTTTCTCCTTTCTCTCTATCTCTCTTTCTATCTTTCTCTCTGTGTGTGTCTCTCTCCCTCCCTCCCTCTTTCTCTGTCTCTTTCTCTTTCTTTTTCTCTCTTTGTATCTCTCTATCTCTCTCTCTCTCCCTCCCTCTCTCTCTTTCTCTCTCTGTTTCTCTTTCTTTCTCTCTTTCTCTCTCTGTCTCTGTCTCTTTCTTTCTCTCTCTTTCTCTCTCTTTGTATCTCTCTCTTTCTATCTCCCTCTCTCTCCCTCCCTCTCTCTCTTTCTCTTTTTCTCTTTCTCTCTTTCTCTTTTTCTCTCTCTCTTTCTTTCTATATATCTCTCTCTCCTTCTCTTGCTTTTTCTCTCTCTCTTTCTCTCTCTTTTTCTCTCTTTGTATCTCTCTTTCTCTTTCTTCTCCCCCCTCCCTCTCTCTGTCTTTCTCTCTCTCTTTCTTTCTCTTTTTCTCTCTTTCTCTTTTTTTCTCTCTTTCTCTTTTTCTATATCTCTCCCTCTCTCTTTCTATCTTTCTTTCTCTTTCTCTCTCTCTCTCTCTCCTCTTCGCCCCCTCCCCCTCAAATGGATCTCCTGCCGAAAAGCAAATACACCCCCTTGCAGGAGGAGTCTCCATCTTCGCTAGACGATGGGAGCCCTGCGGCTGAAGGGGACTCCTCTCCTGACCCTTCCTCCTCCCTCCTCCTGCCTGCGCCTTCGCTCACAGGCTCCAGCTCCTCATCCTCCCTCAGCCCCATGCTGCCCGCGGGAGACCCCGAATCCGAGGGCAGCCCCACCACGCTGTGTTCCTTCTTCCCCAAAATGGCGACCTTGAAATTCTCCAACCCGGCCTTCCTGCTGAACCTCCGGCCGTTTTCCCGAGACACGGGGGTCTCTGGGGACCCTCCAGCCAGCGGCGGCAGCACCGCCGCCGCCGCCGCCGCCTTCCCGGACTCACCGATGGGGCTTGTCGGTCTCTATTCCCAGGATATGAACAAACTGAGTTGCGGGAAGAAAATGCGGGTCGAAGGCGGTCAGCTGGGCGGCGAGGAATGGACGCGGCACGGGAGTTTCGTCAACAAGCCCAGCCGAGGCTGGCTGCACCGCGACGACAAGGTGATGGGCTCCGGAGTCTCCTACCTGGTCCGGGTGAGTGAGGAGGAGGAGGAGGAGGAGGCTGGTGGTTGTGGGAGGCTTGCACACTTGAGGGGGGAGGACAAGGGAGTGGGGAAGGAGTGGCAAGTGGTTGGGACGTTCAGGGAAATAGCTTTTCTCTCCCTCCCTCTTTCCCTTCATGCCCTCCTTCCTTCCTTCCTTCCCTCCCTCTCTCCTTCCCTCCTTCCTCCCTCCCTTCATGCCTTCCTTCCTTCCCTCCTTCCCTCCCTCCCTCCTTCCCTCCCTCCCTCCTTCCTTCCTTCCCTCCTTCCTCCCTCCCTCCTTCCCTTCATGCCTTCCTTCCTTCTTCCCTTCATGCCTTCCTTCCTCCCTCTCTCCTTCCCTCCTTCCTCCCTCCCTTCATGCCTTCCTTCCCTCCCTCCCTCCCTCCTTCCTTCCTTCCCTCCCTCCCTCCTTCCTTCCTTCCTTCCCTCCCTCCCTCCTTCCTTCCTTCCCTCCTTCCTCCCTCCCTCCCTCCCTTCATGCCTTCCTTCCTTCCTTCTTCCCTTCATGCCTTCCTTCCCTCCCTCTCTCCTTCCCTCCTTCCTCTCTCCCTTCATGCCTTCCTTCCCTCCCTCCCTCCTTCCTTCCTTCCCTCCCTCCCTCCTTCCTTCCTTCCCTCCTTCCTCCCTCCCTCCTTCCCTTCATGCCTGCCTGCCTTCCTTCCTTCCTTCCTTCCTTCCTTCCTTCCTTCCTTCCTTCCTTCCTTCTTCCCTTCCTTCCTTCCTTCCTTCCCTCCCTCCCTCCCCCTTCCTTCTTCTCCCCTCTTTCCTTTCATCCCGTCCTTTATTCCTCCCTCCCTTAATTCCCTCGTGTCCGCTTCTCTCTATATATGACTCTGGGTGACTTTGGGCCAACGACCCGGAGGCTGGGAGTTCTAGTCCTGCCTTGGATATTAAAGTCAGGGGGTGACTTTGGGCCAGTCCTCCTCCCTCCGTCCTTGCAGGGCGGTTCTTGTTGTGGGGGGAAAAAAAGGAGGCGGAAGGGTTACCGGAGACGTTGGCCACCTCGAATTCCTGGTAAAGCTAACAAAAGCCGGAATATAAATCGTTAGAAATCACCTTAAAAGAGCGAGACGCGGATTTCCTCGGCGTTTCTGACCTCGGCGTTTCTCCTTCTCCTTCTCGCCCGCAGTACATGGGTTGCGTGGAAGTGTTGCAGTCCATGCGCGCCCTCGATTTCAGCACCAGGACCCAAGTCACCAGGTGAGCAGGCTCACAATACGGCGGCGGGACCCCTTCCCGGTCCCTGGGGGTGGGGTGGAGGGGGTGAAAGAGATTCCCCCCCCCCCATTATGTAAAAGTGCTTCTTCTTCTTCTTCTTCTTCTTCTTCTTCTTCTTCTTCTTCTTCTTCTTCTTCTTCTTCTTCTTCCTCTTCCTCTTCCTCTTCCTCTTCCTCTTCCTCTTCCTCTTCTTCTTCTTCTTCTTCTTCTGTCATTTTTGAATTCCCTGCGCAGAGGGGTTGCATCGCGTCGTTCAAAGATATTTACAAAATAAATTAAAAAAAACAACAGCATAAAACATTGCTGGGTTTCATAAGGACTAGCACCCTCCAGCCAAGGGTTTGGCGGCATGCAGAGCAGATGGATGGGGGCTGGAAGCAGACCGGCTCCCCTGAAAGGAGGGGATATTAATTATAATGTGTCTCCAGACAGGGGCCTTTAGTGAAAAGCCTGCTGGGAGTTGGAGTCCATCCCTCTTAAAGGATGCTGGCTGGGGGATTCTGGGAGTTGGAGTCTGCCCATTTTAAAGCTTTCTGGCTGGGGGATTCTGGGAGTTGCAGTCCACCCCTCTTAAAGCAGGCTGGCTGGGGGATTCTGGGAGTTGAAGTCCTCCCCTCTTAAAGCATAATGGCTGGGGGATTCTGGGAGTTGAAGTCCTCCCCTCTTAAAGCATAATGGCTGGGGGATTCTGGGAGTTGAAGTCCTCCCCTCTTAAAGCATAATGGCTGGGGGATTCTGGGAGTTGAAGTCCACCCCTCTTAAAGTTGCCAGCACACTTTTAGGTCTATTGTAATAGAAACTTGACTTTGATGCTACCAAGCAGAAGGAAGGCTGGGAAAAAAGTTTGCTTTTTAGCGTTTCTCCTGGGCAGGGAAGAGTTAAAAGGGGATATAGGGGTGTGTTTCTGTGTGTGTGTGTGTGTGTTTGCCGCTCTGCAGTCCAGTCCATTAATGGGCAGGGGGTGGGGGTGGGGTGTCTGCGGAGAAGCGGCTGGAGAGGGCAGGAAAAGCCTTGACTGCTTCTCCCCCCTCCCCAATTAATTCACCAACGAGAGGAAGCATTTATCCAGCATCATCAAATATTAAAAATCTCTCTCTCTCTCTTTGTCTCTCTTTCTCTCTCTCTCTCCCCATGGAGAGGGGGCATATGGGTTTCTCTCGCTGTGTGTTTAGAAATCGTGATCCCCTCCCTCAAAATAGTGGGGTTTCCCCCGAAAAAAATATTATTCTGATTTCACACCGAAGATCAGACTTCATTGGCTCTTCCCTCCCCCTCCCCGAGGCTGAGTTTCTCCCAGAATTCCCTGAATAACTCCCAGAATTCCCTTCCGGTGTGGGGGGGACGACGACTGGGGAATTCTGGGAGTTGAAGTCCCCACAGCTCTAGACCTTGGGTGCGTTTGTGTCTCTCTGTGATTGCTGATGGCATTGTGTATTTTAAATGCTCTAACGTCTTCCTCCTCCTCCTCTTCCTCCTCCTCCTCCTCTTCTTCCTCCTCCCCTTCCTTTTCCTCCTCTTCCTCCTTTCTTCCTCCTCTTCTTCCTCCTTCCTTTTCCTCCTCTTCCTCCTCCCCTTCCTTTTCCTCCTCCTCCTCCTCTTCCTTCTCTCTTTCCTCTTATTCCTCCTCGTCTTCCTCCTCTTTTTCCACTTCCTCCTCCTTTTCCTCCTCCTTTTCTTCCTGTTCCTCCTCCTCCCCTTCCTCTTCCTCCTTGTCTTCCTCCTCCTCCTCTTCCTCCTCCTCCTCCTCCTCCTCCGCAGGGAGGCTATAGGCCTGGTTTGTGAAGCTGTGCCTAGCACCAAGGGAGCCGTTCGCCGGAGGAAGGTAAGACGATATTGGACGGCCCTTGGTCTGTAATGGGATCGGGTTTACCTCCTTCAGCAGGGGTGGTCAGACTAGAAGACCTCCAAGGTCCCTTTCCAACTCTCGTGATCCTGTGTTCTGGGCAGGGGGGGGTCAGGCTAGAAGACCTCCGAGCACCCCAAAATTGCTTAGCCTATTCACAGAAACAGGGTTGGGTGCTGGGGGGGGCAGAGTTTTTTCTCTCTGTCCTCCCCGTCTTCACGCCGAGGAGGATCAAAGCGGCGCGAACTCGACCTCCTCCTTCACCCTTGGACAGGACTCTCTTGTTGGGTGGGGTTTTTTTGGGGGGGGGGGGGTCTCCTCCCTTAAGAGCCCAGCCCCTCCTCCTTTCTCAAAGACGTCCTTTTTCCTGCCCGAAAAGCAGGAAGCGGCCCCCTCCCTCCTTCCTTGATCCCTTGAATCGGAAGAAGAGATCGCTGCGAGTCGATCCCAAAATCATGGGTGTGTGTGTGTGTGCGTGTGTGTGTGTGAAAGCCCCCCCCCAACCACCAGGAAGGAAGTGGACAGATGCAGTTGGGGGATCTCTAATCTCTAAGCCCCCCCCACTCCCCATTTTCCAGACCTCGATCGCGAGGTGTCAATCAACCGTTTGGGCGCCTCGCAGAACTGATCAATAGGCAGGCAAGGCAGCTCCCGCTAATGGACGCTGTAGGGGAAAAAAGGGGGGAGGGGGAAGGGGGCTTATTATTCCCCCCCACCCCCCCAATTTAATTGTGTGTTATTGCCACTTTCTCCTTCCTTGGATTTCTCCGCATCAGCAAAAAAATAAAATAAAAAAAGGACCCGGTTTTAATTATTTGGCTTGTTTCATTAAGACGAATTCCCAGCGCTCCTTTCGTTGAGTCTGCAAACAGGGAGGGGCGGGTCACGGAAATGCAGATCGAGAGCAGTTCCGTTTAGTGGCCATTTTTGAGTGGTGGTTTTGGTGGCCTAGAAGGGGTGGGGCGGGCGCTCTCTCTCTCTCTCTCTCTCTCGCCTCACCATTACTCTTTCTCTGGGCACGATGAGAATATTGTTCAGAACAAAACTCCCCGCTGGTGACAGGAAAGGCATCCGGCCAGTAAAAAAAAAAAACTCGCTTGCCCAGGCTCCGCCCCCAATGCAAGGGATTATGGGGGAGTTATTAAAGAGGACGGTTGAGTGACTGTTCGGAGTTGCTGCAGCGTTGAAAAAAAAAAAGCGATTTTTTTTTTCCCAGACTTCCCACGCTCACGCATGATCAGAATTCGGACGCTTGGCAACTGACTTGTATTTATGACTATCACAGTGTCCCTGGGGTGTGTGTGTGTGTGTGTGTGTCACACGATCCCACTTTGGCGACTTTCTGATGACCCAAGTCAACGGGGGGGGGAGCCTGATTCATTTAACGACCGGGTGACTTAACCCCTGCAGTGATTCGCGTAACCACCGTGCCAGGAACGGTCGTAAAGTAAGACAGCATTGACTGAACCTCTCTGTCTCGCTTAGCCTCAATAAAATCTGGGGCTCACCTCTGGCTGTAAGTCAAGGACTATTTACACGTGCCTGGCTGCCGAGTGCCTAAAGTTTGAACCCGTGACCGTAGGGAGGCTGCAACGGTCATAAGTACGAGGACCGTTCCTAGGGCCCATTTTTCAGTGCAGCTATGACTTAGTCACTGTTATATGTGAAAATTTACCTTATGCACCTGAGAATATAAAGAGCGAGAGAGACTCCATGTTTGTTCTTAATCATTCTGACCTGCTAGAGATCCGAACATTTACAGTATATAACTTATTAACTTATTATTCTGCTAAAGTTCTGTAGAATTGCAAAATATAATGTCCTTGGCTTGGTTTGAGATTCATTAAGGGGTTGGCCTTGGCTGATTAAATATACAAAAACTGATGATAAATGGATTCAGGTCGAACTTTGCACTGTTGAATGGCCGAATTATATTTTAAAACTTCCGATGTCCTCCCAGCTTCTCCATGTGAAAAACAGGAAGTGTTATGCAATCTTTTAAATGTGATAATCCTATATTAGGTTGTATTGACTGGAAAAGGGGGGTGTCTCTTTTCTCCTAAACTGTTGTTTGGAGAATTTGGGGGGCCGATATTGCAACATCTCTTACATTAAAAGCCTTCTACGGATTCCGATTATCACGGTCTGTTGTTTTATTTTGGTCCTATTCTCACCGTCACTAAACGAATTGGTTGTCATAAGTGAAGGACCCCCCCGCACGTGACGGCTACCGAGCAGCCTGAATATAAAATAAAAATAAACTTCATTAGTTTATTTGCCAAGTGTTCCACTTAGTGACCTAAATGTGGGGGGGTTGCGGTCGTAAGTCGAGGACCCCCCTGTAACATGCCCCTTGCTGAGCGGGCTGAATTTATCCCTAATTGGTTCGCCAATGTCCCGCTTAGCAACCTAAACTGGGGTTGCTCCATCACGGTCGTACGTCGACTATTTACACATGCCTGGCTGCCGAGCGCCTGAATTTTGAACCCGTGACCGTAGGGAGGCTGCAACGGTCATAAGTACGAGGACGGTTCCTAGGGCCTATTTTTCAGTGCAGTCACGACTCAGTCACTAAACGAATTGGTTGTACATGACGGCTTCCGAGCAGCCTGAATAGTTTATTCTTAGTTTATTTGCAAGGGGTCCCACTTAGTGACCTAAATTTGGGGCCCACATTGCAGTCGTACGTCGAGGACCCCCCACCTGTAACATGCCACCTGCCGAGCGGCTTGAATTGATTGCTCCTTAATCGCTTCGCCGATGTCCCCGCTTAGCGACCTATACCGGGGTTGCTCCCTCGCGGCCGTAAGTCGAGGACCTGCCTGAATTCTGTTCTTTCCCTTTGGCAGCCCTGCGGCCGGGCGCTGAACTCCATCCTGGGCAAGACCAACCTGAAGTTCGCCGCCATGCCCATCACGCTGACCATTTCCACCAACAGCCTCAACCTCATGGCGTCCGACTGTAAACAGGTGAGCGTCTCCCACCGGCCCCTGCTTGGCTTCCTTTAACCGAGGTCTCGTTTTGTGACGTGCATCGCCCGGCGCCGAGGGAAAAAAGAACCTCCCTGGGCCCCGAACCGTTTCAAAAAAAAAA